>NC_059380.1:35255000-35502500 GCF_019703515.2 Myxocyprinus asiaticus | reverse complement strand
AAACAGAAAACAGGCAATTCGAATCATCATGGCGCCGCCCAGTGGTTGCTCAGGAAAACTGTGGATAAAAGTTATGTTTCCAAATATCCATGGACTGTGTTCATGCTAAAATGTATAAACTCCTAAAATGCTTGAAAATATCAAATAATACACTTTAACTGCAAATGTAAACATATATTTTATTATGCTTCAAAATAACAAACCACAAAACTTACTAGGAATAATGCAACATACAGAAAAAAAACAAAACATGTACACCTTTAAATTATACACTTTCGTAGACAAAAAAATAAAATAAAGTCTATATCTATATTTTACAACAGTTGATTTGCAACAGTTGTCCAGATTATAAATCTCACATTTTTCCCCATATGGTTTTATTCTACAGATAAAAAAAACAAACTATATTTCTGTATCCATTTATATACATAATTTCCTTTAACACATTAGCTTTATCATAATGGTCCATCCACTGGCAAATTTTGTTTAAAAAAAAATCCTCTTTAAAATATAAATGTTCATAATTTTTAACAAAACGTTTACATTTCAGCTTAACTGTAAATTGACTAGTAGTGGCCCAATGATATGGACCCCATCAAGAAAACTCAGCTGGAATGATAACTCAAAATCTCTTAAGCACAAATGCACTCTATATACAGTACACACACACACTAAAAATACAAGTAAACCAAAATGTAGAAAAAAAAATAGTAAATTCCAAAAAAAAGGGCATTATTATGTTTCACAACTCCTTTCATAAAATGAAATAGTAGAAATGATTTGCATATGTACAGCAAGTGCAATATTCTACTTTGAAAAATGTTTCTATTTTGAGTAGGCCTAATGAGTGTGTGGCCGGGGCAAAAAATTAGCAAAGCAAACAAAATTTGAAAACACAATGTAAATAAATCACAGCAAAATGGAAATAAGCCACAACACAACAACAACATAATAATAATAATAATAAAAAAAACTGCATTTAATTTGTATGGTAGTTCTGACCCAATGCTGGTGGGTCAGAACTGGGGTCGAATGATTTCATTCGATTTTAATTATGTTGCGTTGTGGCTTCTTTACATTGTGCTGTGGTTTATTTCTGTTGTATCTTCAGCTTTATTTGCTTTGCTAATTTTCATGTGTCGTGCACCCCTGGGCCACCATAAATGAGGGCCTGAAAAAAATATATTAAGATGGAAAAAAAGTGCATTTTAAATGTGTATTCTGCACTAAATCAAAAGAAACAAATATTTTATTTTGACCTGGGGGAATATTTTAAGTGCAGTACCCAGATTCAAACAGCAGAGGGAGCCATCAAACTGAAGAACGACTGCAACAGCATAAATCTCCAGATATAAAATTCAGATAAAATAAACTGGACAAGGAGATCAGGAATGTTCCTTCCCTTGTCCAGTTCCACTTGTGTCGTTTTGTATTTTTCTTTGCTCAGCCCTGGAGCTTGGGAAAGTACCATGGCACAGTCTTAACAGGAACTTGTGCAGGAAAAAAAAAAAAAACATCAAAAGGTATGATAACATGATGACACTATATGAATGGTTGAGCTGTCTTTAGCTAAATTCAGAATTGTGTACTACTCTATCTGTTTTTGCTGCATCTTTATAAGTTTAGTAATATGTGATTCCAAATGCAAATGTTTTTTATTTTTTTGGACGGCTTATGGTTCAGAGCTCTCATGCATTGGGTATTTAAAGGAACAGTTCACCCAAAAATGAAAATGTTGTCATTATACTCACCGTCATGTTGTTTCAAACCAATACGCTGTTATATTTTCAGTGGAACACATTTACTTTGCGCAGAAATAAGATAGGGACAGGCTTTGTCAAAAATGTCACCTTAAAAAGGACAATAAATGAATAAATCACCTGCAGATTGCTGAGTTGGAACGACGTAAGAGTAAATAAGGACAGAATTTTCATTTTTGGATGAACTTTTGCTTTAACGCATCCTATTATTGCCAAGTCATTGACATAGATAATGGTTATTCATTGTAACCTTTGATGTGTGCATTTCAGATCTAAAATTTGATTATGCGAATTCTGCAAAACAATTTTTGCATACTAGCTCCACAGCAACTTCAAAAGACTGAAAATAACATCGGAGATTGAAAAACAAGCCTTGTTTTATCCAAACTAAGGTCATTTTATTAGATCTATCCTGGATATCTGGCCCTAAACCAGTGGAATAGTATAAAAAATAAAATAAAAAAAAGATCTGACCTCTGTTTATCCATATTAAAACTGCACATCACCACAAAAACACCTCTGCTGCCTCAATCACCAACCCTAGAGGACCGTCTAACTAACTGCCAGGTTTGAAACCACCTTGCAAGGACTCTCTCAACCAGATTGAAAAATTTGACCTATACCATTTTAGGACACCATCATGTTGTAGGGATTCCAAAAAGTGCCTCTTATTTTCTCCAACTCATTGCCTCCTTTTCTGATTTCTCTTCAGCTCCCTCTATGTTTCCATCATTCTCCATCTCAGTCGGTGAGGACAACCAGCTCTCCCTCACTGCGTTCCCCCGCGTCGCTCTCCTCCCCTTCACTGTAGGGTTGTTTGGGTCGCGTGGTGTCCCGAGTCTCGCCAACTCGGCCCTGCGGGGGCTCTAGAGAGCGGGGGAGGTAGTGCTCCAGCAGGGCGGGGTGTAAGGGCAAAGTCGCCATGGACATGGGCGTGGTGGGGTACAGTCCTTCACCAGACGGGTACGGTAGCTGCTGCTCTGATTGGCTGTGGGGATAAATGTGGAGTGTAAGGCTTTGACGAAATGCTGAACAAGACAACTAGCTGCCAGAAAGCATTTTGTAGAGGAGTGTCATTATTTTGGGGTACTTTTACTAAAATTACTGTCATTGTGTGATTTTGGTATTGTTGGAAATAGCCTTTCAATGGGTATTGATGGATTTAAGTACAGAAAGTTGACAAAAATTCCAAATAAGGCAAAAAACAAAGGCTAAAATTACTTTGGCTTCACTTGAGCTGACAGTTTGGACTAAAGTGTGAAGTATCAAAATAATTTCACCAAATGGCAGGTGCAGGTGCATGTTGAAGTTGAAAAATACAAGAATCAAATGAAGACAATGTGGCAATGTACACTGCGGCTAAATTAGTACTTCTGTTCTGTACACACAGAGTTTAGATACTTACGGGAGTGACAACCACTTTTTACAACCAAATTTGCTTTAAAGGGATCATGACATCAGGAATTTAAATTTTCCTATAAATTGTCATTGTACTATAAAAACATACTGTAAGTTTCAGAACTCAAAACTTCCTCCTCACTGTGAAAGGAGCATTTGTTAAAACCAGGCTGCCAAAATGAATAGTTTTCTACTTCCGCCACATTATGATGTCACACTTTAGTAGACATTTGCATCTGAGCGCCTCACATCAAAGCCTGCTTTACCTTATACTTCCGTAGCCCTGCCCAGCTGCGGTGAGCAGTAAAAATCATAACAGTGGGCGTGTACTCAGGGTTTCCACTCTTTTCAAGGCACAATTTTCCAGGACATTTTTATGTGCCACACGGTTATAATATTTAAGCAAAAACACACGAGAGGTCATTAAAATTGTGGTTATTGGAGTTTTTTTTTTTTTTCTCTCTTTTTTTTATTTTTATTCCATATTCGGCAATTTAATTAAATTTCATCATTAAAATGGTGTCTAATCAAATGAAAAGTGAATTATATTAATAAAAATTTTCAAAATAACACTGCATTATTTTTAACAAATGAAGTGCTGCATAACTGAACATCGCATATGTGAGACATTGCTTTAATAAGTTATTTTTATTATTATTTAGTTGCATTAAACATGATTTTTTTTCCCCATTTCATGCATCCAATTAAATCAAGCTTTTATTTTGGTGTTTTTGTACGTTTTTGATGGTAGTTTCTCACCTCCGGATAAGCAGTTTGCTACATGGCCGGGTGTGATTATTTAACACCCAAAAGCTGTGACCCAGAGCATGCCTGATATTCGTGATAAGGTGTTTTCAGCATATGAGCATTGAGCGTTCAGCGTTAATTGATTGTGCATTCAAACAATCATTTTCAAGACATTACACATTTTATAGCTAATGAAATTTTTATAACTGGATTCAGTGATTCCATTCATGTTTTCGCATCGCAGAAATAATAGTGCTCTACATGTGATAACGACGGTATAAGCGGACTCTTATCGTTGAATTATTGAAAAACAAATTGCGGCCCGACCATCATCGTTGTCTAACGTTTACAACTCAAATGTTTTTGTAGTTAACACTACAGCAGTGTTGGAACAGGGGGGAAAAAAGCACTATATCAATACTTGTACATGTAACAAAAACCTTGCCAGTGACACAAACAGTTTTATTAAACTAAAATATTTTCCTGGACATAAATTTGCAAAGATTTCAAACAAACTTCTTTCACGTTGTCATTATGGGGTATTGTTTGTAGAATTTTGAGGAAAATAATGAATTTAATCAATTTTGGAATAAGGCTGTAACATAACAAAATGTGGAAAAAGTGAAGCACTGTGAATACTTTCCGGATGCACTGTATACAGTTGAATTTAGAAGTTTACATACACCTTAGCCAAATACATTTAAACTCAGTTTTTTACAAGTTCTGAAATTTAATCAAAGAAAACATTCCCTGTCTTCGGTCAGTTAGGATCACTACTTTATTTTAAGAATGTGAAATATCTGAATAATAGTAGACAGAATGATTTATTTCAGCTTTTATTGCTTTCATCACATTCCCAGTGGGTCAGAAGTTCACATACACTTTGTTAGTATTTGGTAGCATTGCCTTTAAATTGTTTAACTTGGGTCAAACATTTTGGGTAGCCTTCCACAAGCTTCTCACAATAAGTTGCTGGAATGTTGGCCCATTCCTCCAGACAGAACTGGTGTAACTGGGTCAGGTTTGTAGGCCTCCTTGCCCACACACGCTTTTTCAGTTCTGCCCACAAATTTTCTATCGGATTGAGGTCAGGGCTTTGTGATGGCCACTCCAATACCTTGACTTTGTTGTCCTTTAGCCATTTTGCCACAACTATGGAGGTATGCTTGGGGTCATTGTCCATTTGGAAGACCAAGCTTTAACTTCCTGGCTGATGTCTTGAGATGTTGCTTCAATATATACACATACATTTCCTTCCTCATGATGCCATCTATTTTGTGAAGTGCACCAGTCCCTCCTGCAGCAAAGCACCCCCACAACATGATGCTGCCACCCCCGTGCATTTCCGTCCACAGAAGTGCCCCTCACTGGATGTTTTTTGTTTTTGGCACCATTCTGAGTAAATTCTAGAGACTGTTGTGTCTGCAAATCCCAGGAGATCAGCAGTTACAAAAATACTCAATCCAGCCCACCTGGCAGCCAATCATGTGGCAGCAGTGCAGTGCATAAAATAATGCATATACGGGTCAGGAGCTTCAGTTAATGTTCACATCAACCATCAGAATGGAGAAAAAATTTGATTTCAGTGATTTGGAGCATGGCATGATTGTTGGTGCCAGACGGACTGGTTTGAGTATTTCTGCAACTGCTGATCTCCTGGGATTTTCTCACACAACAGTCTCTAGAATTTACTCAGAATGGTGCCAAAAACAAAAAACATCCAGTGAGCGGCAGTTCTGCGGATGGAAATGCCTTGTTGATGAAAGAGGTCAACGGAGAATGGCCAGACTGGTTTGAACTGACAAAGTCTACGGTAACTCAGATAACCGCTCTGTACAATTGTTGGGTTGGTGCTGTTTTGGCGGCATGAGGGGACTTACACAATATTAGGCAGGTGGTTTTAATGCTGTGGCTGATCAGTGTGACCTTGCACCTTGAATACACGTACTGTAAGTGAACTTAATTTTTAATTAAAAAAAAGTTTCAAACATATTTTTCCAAGGTAATTTCTTTTTAATTCAAACTTTTGGAGTCATGAATATCAAGTTTTCTTGGGGTTACTTCAACTGACGAACAAAATTTGTCTTTTCACATAAACGTCAAAACACAATCATGAGGATCCTCTTGGTTTATGGTTTTCCTGTCACATAACAACATAATGGCTACCTGCATGTTGGTTATACCAGCTGACCTTTATTTGGTGGACAAAAGTTTTTGCTTATTTTTATTTAGAAATTATTAAGTTGCTTATTTTTAAAATAAATAATAAAACAAGATTATTCCTGATTACTTATGCCAACATTTCTTTTTTCAAGAGATTTAGCTCTTTTTTTTTTTACCATCCCTAGATGGTTACACCACTTAAAAATATATTAAAATGACTTAAAACTCAAATTGAAAACATGTTCAAATATTTTTTTGAGTGTTGGAGTCAAAAAGGTTGAGAACCACTGATGTAGAGGACATGTGCAGTGTGTCTGCAAGCATCACCTTGGAGGGTATGGCACTCTCTGTTCCTGTCGCCGACTCTTCATCATGGCCTTGTACTCTCCCACCCGCAGTCTTCTGCCCTCTACGATACAGGTGCGCTTCGGCCGCGGTTTGTACTTGTAGTCAGGGTAACGCTCCAGGTGCTGGCGGCTGAGTCTGGCCTGTTCTTCATAGTACGGCTGTTTCTCCTGATTGGACATGGACTTCCAGCGGGATCCTGAAGGGGGTGACAAACCGGTATGAGAGAGATTTTAAAAACTAGGACAGGCTGAGGTCTGAAAAGGTAAGTGTAAATCTGTAGCTACAAGCTAATGATACATTTGAAGTAGTTAAACTACTGTAAAGCTACCATTTTAACAACAAATGTCTGTCTTTGATCAAACAAAAATATAGTCCCACCCCAAACTCGCACCATTGGTTTGAGCTAATATTGTTGCATCGGGCTGGACAAGCCGCTCAAAACAAACAGCACTTTAACAGTGCCAAAAAGACACCTTGTTTACAGTTTTTGAGGAAATCAACCAACGAATGGCCATTTATAATTGTCTCTGCATAATGCGCTAGGATAGAAATAAGTATTAACATTCAAAAAGTTCCACATTTCAGCTTTAAAAGGAGAGCAATTATTATTTTTATTTTTATATATATATAACAATTATATGATAAAATGTATCTTTGACTTAGTATTTACCTTGAATGAAAAAAATGATAAAAGTAGTGGGGATTTTGATTAATCCTTAAATTAAATCTTTTGATTCGATTAACAAAAAACTCAGATTCGTTCAGTAATTTACACTAAACAGTGATGAAATAGTGATAAAACTGATAAAATAGTAACACCCTAATTAATATAACATATCGACGAACAGCAGCACTAAATATTTACATAAAACAGACTCAAAAAAAGTACATTTACATTTATGCATTTTGGCAGATGCTTTTATCCAAAGCAACTTACAGTGCATTTAAGGTATACATTTTTAGCAGTTTGTGTTTCCTTGGAATCGATCCCGTGATCTTGCCATTGCTAGCTAGTTGGTCAACCAGTTGAGCAACACGAACCCCATAAAATGATACACAGGCACTTTTCGTGGAAATATGTCTGCGAATAATTTTTGAACAGATTCAATTTCATTTACATGAACTGTCCAAGAACTTCCCAATGCTACCTGAGAGAGAAGACAGTTTAGGAGAGCATGTTGGATTAGTGCCTCAGCCCGCTTGACTTAAAATCTGCATGCACAATATAATGTGCCATATAAAACAACAATGAAGTGTTCTGTTGCACTAGACCACCACTTATTGGAAAAAGCAGACTGTTACTGAAAAAGGATCTATACACCATTTTGAACAGCTGAGATACTGTCACACTACTGAAAAATGTAGTTAACTTAGTAGCATTGTTACTTTAGTTAATGTCTCACCAACACTGTAAGGTATTTGGAGCAGGTTTTGCAGTGGTATTTTTGAGATTTCCACAATATTTGGAGTCACTGACAGTTTAAATTTCACTACAAACAGGAAGTGAGAAATAATTCAGAGTGAAAGTACAACACAGTACAAAGAAGAAAACAATCATTGACCTGCACAGTACATTGACCTAATTTGGTAATTGTTCGGAATGTTTGACATTGCAAGAATTCTCACACCTGTCACAGTGTGCGCTGCAGGCAACGATGGTGGGAACTGATACATGTAGGTGTTTGCAATGCATAGCCATGAGAAGCCCTGCAGGCCATGTCAGTGAGAAGAAACAAAACTTAATCACGCAGGTGTTGGTGTCACCACAATGGAATGGAATGCAAACGTTTTGTACAAGGAAAGAACTGAGGAAGATAAAGGTAAAGCAAGGAATGGGGGGGGGGGGGGGGTGGTCAGTCTGGGGGCAGCTGTAGTTGTGGATGTTGTTTTCCTGTCACCCCCAGAGCCAGGTGGGTGTTTGTGCCCTACTGTGACCCTTTCTCTATCCACCTAACCCCTTCTGTCCTCCTCTACGCTCCACGCCTGAAAACAGTGACGTGTTTAAACAAAGTCCTTGCTTGCACATATCCCCTTTAGATTTTTGAGCCATGTTGATTTGGAATGCTTCTAAAAACGTCAAAAAAAATAATTTGTATTTTCCTCCCCCGAATTAAGATGCATTATTTTATTTTTAAGAAGTCTTTGTCTAAAATGTTGTGTCAAATAAACTGTTTACATCTAAATGTGATTTATAGTCCAATCGAGTCTCACCTTCTGCAGATCATTTTCTTTAAACTGAAAATTCTGTCATCATGTAGCCACTCTGCTTTTTTTTCCCCCTCTTGGAATGCAAAGTGAGTTAACATCAAATGTCAAGGATGATCTATTCCATACAATGATAATGCATGTTGATCTCTGACTGTCAAGTTCAGTTTCAATTTTGCCTGGTTTAGTAAACTATAGAACAGAAAAAACAAAACAAAACAAAAAAAAACTGAATAACACAGAAAGCAAGCAAAAAATAAATAAAATTACAAAACAGAACAAGCAAAAAAAAAAAAAAAACACCAAACTGAAAATAAAAAACAAAACAAAAAACAGAAAAAAAAAACAAAGAACAGAAAACAAAAAGAAAGGAACAAAACAAAAAAGGCAGAACAAAAAAAAAAAGATCAGAAAACAAAAAACAACAGAACAAAAAATGCAAACAAAACAAAAAACAAAAAGAATGGGGGGATAAAAAAAAAAAAGCACAAACAAAAATGCAAAACAGAATAAAACAAAACAAAAACTTCTGGGATTTGAAACCAGGTCCCCTTGCACGCAAACTGAAAACTGTACTTAAAACGCAACAAACCCACCATCTCATAACCACCTAACCTTCCCAACAATAAAGAACAGCCGATATCAAGAGAAAGAGAGAGGGGTTAAAAGAAATATAAAAAGTTCTTCCTCAGTGTAAGAAACAGCATGAGGACAATGTTGTCTGAACAGGTGCTTCAGATTCTTACAGTTAACACAAAGAATACATAAAGAGGGAGGGTTGTAGACATTGCAGTCATTTGAGTGTAAATTTTGTTGACAGAAACTATGCTGAAAAATATTTGACAGCAAGTTCTTTATTTGACAAGAAGAAAACAATACATGTTGAATGGCCATGAATGAAAAAAATATGCATTTTTTAACATAAATAAATATGTAATGGAAAAATAATCATGAACTTATTTTTGGACTATTAGGGAGATTCTTGTTACCTGCTACAATCTTGGTGTCAAACATTAACTGCATAGATGTTAACATGCATTTATGCAGAGTCGATGTGTCGATGGTTTTAATTTTATTAATGTTCTGATCATGAAAACTACGGCAGTTCAAAATTCTGTTCTACAAATTAAGGCTAGTATATTCTTTTGGCCATGACCCTGTAAGGAACTTTTCAATGCATCCACACTGTAACTGCTTTGTGCTGGCTTAGGACAGTACGGCTGGCACATGCGCAGACAACGCACACAGACATAGACTGTCTGCATGTCTAGAAATATTGGGCTGAACAGGACAATTCACCAGAATTTTAGGTCACGTGCACGGTGTACGAGATGTAATGGCATGCAAAAAACTAAAGTATACTATGGCCTTTAAAAAAAAAAAAAAAACAGCTGAAAAGCTGTTTTTAATCAACAAAAACTATCTCAAATTTTATTGGCTGAAACTTTAGACAGGAGACTATGACTGACTGTAACTATATTCAAACTGTGTAGTGAAAAAAACAAAACAAATCTGATTACAAAAGCGCCCCCTTTCTCTCTCACCAAGGATCTTGCTGATACTGGAGTTGTGCATGTCGGGGAATGCCTGCAGAATTCGTCGCCTCTCGTCTTTGGCCCACACCATGAAGGCGTTCATGGGGCGTTTGATGTGGCCAGAGGAAGGAGTCCGGGTTTCACCATAGCTTCCCGCTCCAGAAATGGCCATTTGCCCGGCTAAGAACAACAAGATTAAAAACAAAACATTTAAGGAGCATAACACTTCTTGCAAGATTAAACACCCCGCAGCCAACTGCAACTACCCAGCTAAGTGATATGTGATTTATTGCACAACAAAGGTTTTTCTTTTTTTTTTTTTTATTAGAAAAAGACATTTGCAGTCAATGCAGTCAGCAATAGTATTTATTTGATTTGAGCATCCCACTAAGACAGAAACCACTAACAATTTCTATAAGTACAGTATTTTTTAACAAACTATAGATTAAAAAATAGCAGACACATACCCTCAGAATCACTGCTAAGATGATCCTCATTCGTCCTTAAGGACTGTCCATCATCTGTCCGTTCTCGAGACACCTCCTTATAATCAATCAATAGAAAGCCTATGTAAGACATATGTATAAACCTCCATCATACTTGCTTTCAAGGAGGTCTATAATACATAGAGAAGGCCCTCCATAAGCATTCCCAATTATCTCAATTGCTCGGCTGGCACATAACCCACCAGAAGTACCCAATTTGAAGGTCAGAATACACAGCTACTTTTGAATGGTCATCAATGGAAAAAGATCCCAGATGGTGTAGTTACATAAACTACCACTAGGGGCTGATTGTACCATGCTTACCAACACTTGTGTTCAGCTGGCACTTAATTGTCTGCAATTAGTTTGTCAGGTTAGAACTGTTGCTACAGAAGTCAACATTACAAAAGTATCTCGTCCACACCTACACTGGAAAACACAAAAGGCCTTGGGGACATTTTCGATCATCAACTATAATTTGAAAAGTCAAAACATAAAAAGGTATACACTTCCCCCTTGCAGCTACCTCTGCATTGTTGCCAGTCTACCTGCATAATCAAGAGTCCGTACTACGGTTCTGAAAGTGTCTAGCTACAAAAACATGTTTGAGTGGAATGCTTAAAAATCTCACGGACTACAAAGGCGAAATCACTGTCATATCTCCTTGTGGTTAAACTGAACTCAGAGGAGCAACAAAGTGGCTGTCGAACAGGTGCCTACGAAGACTTGAGGCCATACCACAATTGCCGCGTAAATACAATGGAACAAAAACAGTTGCAGTGTGACTCCAAGAGCAGCTGTTCTTGCCTAAAAGGGGAATGTGCTCCTTGTTTAACTGATAACATGAACGACTGTAAGCCAATATCCATCGCTGACCCTGACATCCCCTTCTCCCTTAACTCAGTGGGTGTTCTGAAAGAGAGGCGTTTCAAGTATAAGGCGTTAATGGAGTCTTGCCCCGATTCTTCGACCTTGAAGCATGACCAATGGTGACAAACAACGGGCCCCAGGTGTCGCAGAGAAATATTGAAGAACTGGGGTGTGGAGTATGTGAGAGTATGTTTAATGTGCGTGTTAAGACATTGAGGGGAGAATTCGCTAAGAATAAATTGCACCCACTGATTATTTGCACATGTTGTTTTAGCGACCGATTCGCTGAAGGAATTATGCAGACCAGACAACAAAATCTGGGCTGAACACAATTTGCACAGTTTGGGCGCTATGTAGTGGAGGATGCAGCAGACCACCACAGTCTGGCACAATCTGTCGGGACTGTACAGCACCACTCGACTACTGTGATCTAAACACCTGAATCGCCACTTTAAAATCCCGAAAGTGTGTTTGACTACTGGGGATTCTGGATAGTATATGTCCGATTATAACGCTCCCCTCATTCATTTGTTGAATTATTTCAGCTATTATCATCAACAGAAACTGTATACAAACGAAATGAAATTCTGTTTACCGCCTTCTTTCCGTGGGTGGTAATAGCGAACGTTAATTGCGCTTGGGCAAACTGCACAGAGATTTGTGAATAGAGCGTAATCTGTAATAAGCTAAATTTACATAAAAGAAGGCGTTTACGTGGAAAGGAATTACTTAATTTAAATACGGTGCAGCACTATTTCAGTGCGAATTGCGACTGGTTGAATTGGACTGTCATGATTAGTGAATACATTGTAAGTTTTGCAAATACTGTGCACAAAAATGGCGCAACTGTGTAGAGCTGGGCTTTTCAGACTAGGGCCACACAAAAAAAAAAAGTTAACATTTACCAAATTTACAAAAAAACAAAAGATCTTTAACAATCTAACATTACTCCAATAGTTGGTAGATACCCTTGTCAGCTTAATACAAAGTAAATATGTTTCAGATGATTTTTCTAAACAATTTCTTTTTGGCTTTAGTACAAAATAAAAGCCAACTGTTTATTTGTTTTTATAATATTACACTTTCTATTTTTCTCTCAGAGTATAAATGTGTCTTTTATCCTGTACATAAAATTATATATCTGCCTTTTTATACTTCATGAATGAGGTCCCCTACAAGGGAATTATTATATTTGGAGGTCTTTGGCATAATAAAGTTTGAAAACCTTCGGTTTAGGGCATTTGCCCAACTCACCATCCTGGCGTTGTTGTCCCTCTCTCGCCCCGTTGGGCCTTGTCCTCCACGCAACAGCTGCTGGGCATCATGAATGGCTTGTGTGACAACGTCACCCTCTCCCAGGAAGCCTGGAGAACGATAGAGCGAGAGAGAGAAAGGAAACTTTAGAAAAGGTCAAGGGAGTTAAATTTACACCTCTCTGTCTTATGAGTCACAAATAAAGCACTTGGCTTTGTGTCAAGTATATGATGTCCAGGACGAGTCCTCGGTCTTCAGTCCAAAGGCTTAAGACAAACAGTCACATCCAAGGTGCTGACACATTCTCAGGGGCTTCAAGGCGAAGGGGGTAAACAGGTTTTCTGAACTGCTGACAACTGTCATTAATACTTGGGATAGAGGCATGTTGGCAGCGGGACCCTAAGAAGAGTCCATCTTTCTGAACGTAAGCCAAACTCTCAAGGACTTCCTTCACAAACAAGAACATGAGACCACAACAGGTTCTACTGTGGTGGAAATGTTCAGAAAGAGGTGGATTTCCAGCCTTGTCTCATTGGTTGTTGAACAGAAGGATCTCAATGCTGATGACTCAAGTCTAAATCTACTAAACAACTCTGCAGTTAATCTTGCAGGGATGCATGATCAATTCTATCAAAACCACAAAAAAAAAAAAGTCTATTTGCTTAAAGCATAAGGCGTTGTTTCAGCCTTTAAAGCGCAATGTTATGTTGAAGATTGGATGTGTTGGTGTGGAATCACATACTCAGGCTGAGGGCAGATCGAGGAGGGCTGTGGGGTAGATCTCGTGGCCGATACCCTGCCTGCAGGTGGGCCGTGGCTAATTCCAGGGCCTGGGGACTTGGCGTCTTGGGTTTAGCCGTGAGGTTGAGTGGCTGACTGGTGTCCTAGAGGACAAAGACATTGTGATGTTAATAAAGAAAGACAACAAAGTGAAATACTTTTGATGAACTGCAGAGCGGCGCTAAAGAGAAAGGAGATTTCACAGTACCTGGCGAAAGACTGTACCACTGGACCTTTTGAGGGGGGTGGAATGAGGATTGGAGAGCAACTGCATGGGATATTCCACTAAAATTGAACAACAACAAAGAGTTACGCTCAGAAGTCCCAACCTAAAAAAAACTGTCTCACTGAATATCCGGTTACACTCAGGAATACATGGTATTTGGAAGAAAAATGGTTTGAGAGCTCCATGTTAACTTTAAAGAAACAGTTGTATGTACGCCCTGAAAATTGCTTGTACAACAAATCGTTCAGTTTATAGGAACAATAAAGTAATTCGCAAGCACAAAAAAGTAAAAATAACATTGATAGCGATAGTATCAAGAAATGACAAGAAATAATGGGGAGAAGGAGAAAAAGGGTTGAGAAATGACACAAGCCAAACTCAAACTTTCATCATGGCTCAAAAGGTCTGCTAGGCCATAAGCACCAACCTTTAAAAAAAACTTTAAAGACTTCAAAGAAAAAAGATAAAAATCTCTTGTTATTTATTCCAGTGGCCATCAGTCAATATGGTCGGTACATCTATTGACATTGAAATATATGGCATAAAGCATTGCAAAAGCATGTTTATTATTTGAGAACGTCTCTAATTCACCAGTCGGATAAACTCTTTGAGCTCAAATTCGCTCGCGTCCTTGGCCCTCTGCTCCAGGTTTCTGTGCAAAGACGGCTTGATTGTGTTAAAGACGCTGTTAGTTGACTAGCTCATACACTCGTTCTATTGTTCTCTGTTCTTTCCGCCTACGCTTCATCTTCTAAACGAATGGAGTGTGTACAGGCATCAAAGATGTTTGTTAACAAGAGTCTTTTAATTGAGTGAGCATGCAGTGCAATACAGTACAGATGTCAATGCAAAGAACCCGCTCTGGATTTTATTTGATCAATACGCACTCTAAATCAATGGTCAACCCTGAGTCTTTAGAAGCTGTTATTCAGTGCATGTCTGTTTGAGGAAATCACTCTACACTGCCCTTTTGATGAGTTTCCTTTAGAAGTTTTAATAAGTGGACCAAAGAAGTGCACAAAACCATCAGGACATCAAATCATAGAATAACTTCTACAATAGAACAGACCTTCAGATGAACATTAAATGTACACTGAATAGAAAATTATGTCTTTCTGAGGACAGTTAACACGGTCAATGTTACAAATGTACTTAAATGATTAGTGTCCTACAAATAGTGTAGAATCTTATGTATTCCTTCATTTTACATTTTAAGTTTTTTTTTAATCCGCTCTTTTAAAGTCACTAATGAAAGCTTTGTTCACCCAAAAATGATCTCATGATTTACTCTCCCTCATGCCATCCAATTTGTGTATAACTTTTTAAGAACACAAATGAAGATTTTTAGAAGACTATTTCAGCTCTGTAGGTCCATACAATGCAAGTGAAATGTGGCCAGAACTTTGAAGCACATAAAAGGCAGCACAAAAGTAATCCGTAAGACTCCATTGGTTAAATCAATTTCTTCAGAAGCGATATGATAGGTGTGGGTGAGAAAATATTTAAGCCCTTTTTTTTTTTTTACCATAAATCTCCATCTTTGACCAGGCCCTACCATTAGGTGGTGATATGCACCAAGAATGCAAGTTGCCAAAAAACTCAAGAAGAATGTGGAAGTGAAAGTGGAGATTTTTTGTAAAAAGGACTTAAATATTGATCTGTTTCTCACCCACACCTATCATATTGCTTCTGAAGACAATGACTTAACCAGCGGAGTCATATGGATTACTTTAATGCTGCCTTTATATGCTTTTTGGAGCTTCAAAGCTCTGGCCACCGTTCACTTGTATTAAATGGACCTAAAGAGCTGAGCTATTCTAAAAATCTTAATTTGTGTTCTGCTGAAGAAAGAAATTCATACACATCTGGGATGGCATAAGGGTGAGTACATGAGAGAATTTTCATTTTTGGATGAACTATTTCTTTAAAATGGAAGGAAACCTGACTATGTCACACATTTGCTTACAAGTTGCGAACTAAATTTATGCAAAATATCAGAATCTTGCAAAAACAATTAGCAAATGAAGCATTGTTTATAACCCATGTGTTCAAGAAAGCAAAATAGTCACTTCTGGGGAAATTGGTGCAAAAAAGAAATGGAAATAGAAGACGTAGCCACTGTGGCTCTTTTATTAAATTTACTAATACTTGCGGTTTAGAGCGCACAGACAAAACGCTCTGATGAACTTCATATTTGCAATTTTGCGACCAGAGCAACATTTGCCATGCAATACGATGACATTAGTCCATTGGTTAGTCCTATTATAAGCGTATTGTTCAGTCACATTACTTTTTGGAAGCACATCTAGGAATTCATTCAGTATATGTGCTTCCATCATAGTTTAGGCGCATGTCTTATTATTTAATAAATTATCCACCTCAAGCATACAAATTGTTTTATGCACATTTTGGACATTTTATTTGCATCTTGCGGTTTTGTCCTAAAATGTGCATTAAAATATGTGGATGGAAACACAGGTAATGACCATGTTAACTCCTTTATACAAAAGATCAGATTTCTTTGCTTCCACTGAAGCACACAAATGCAATCATTAAACCACAAGGACAAACCAAATACTACAAAATTCTAAAATGCATGTATATTTTTCCACGTTTTACTCAAATTATGCTGTCAATACAATTTATAATAAAAGAAGCTGCATTTACAGCATAATAGAAGCATTAGTGGACTTTTGCACCCTACTGTACATTTCTGGAAGAGCAAGTTTTTGTTTCCTTTGCACAGAACACCACATTAACTCTTGTAGTTTGGCTTTGCAACGAGCCACTTATTAACTAAAAATACAAACCACAGTTGATAAGCTTGAATAGCAAGACACAGGAGCAAACAAGGTTTTTAATGGACCGACAAAGGATAATATTTGAAGTCAATTATTTAGAGATTTTTGAAAGGTGCCATTTGAAGATAAATGATTGCTGAATCCTGTCTTAACAGACTTATATTGTAAAGGCTGACAGTTGCTCAATGTGGCAATACGTATAATCTTTCATACTGTTATCAGGATATGCAAAGTCACTCCATTATTCAAGGGGAAGGGAGTTTTTTGAGGTGTTTGGCTAACCTGGTTTGCAGGGGATGGGCTGCAGAGGTAAACCCATCTGGGCCTCAGAGGTGACCGGCAGCGGTTGGGCATTGGGATGAAAGGCGGGGATCATTACATACGGCATGTTTACCTGCTGAGTAAATGGTCAGAGTTAGAGAAGTCAGCTTACTTGTTGTATTTTCCTCTCTGTCATAACCATGTTGTACCAAACCAGTATTATTTTCTTTCTTTCATGAAACATAAAAGGAGATGTTAGGGAGAATTTCTGAGATTCTGTTTTTTTTGTAAGACGAAAGTAGATGTTGATTCATACTGGCAAGCTAAAAAAACAAAAAAAAAAAAAAAAAAAAAACGTAAGTTATTCAGTAAATATTCACATTATTCACTCATAATCGCCCCCTCTGCTTTTGTGTTTCATAGAAGAATGAAAATAGCATTGGTTTAGTATCATTTTAGCAAAACGAAATTACACTGCATGTTACACTGCAGTTTCCCAGTGAAATGTCCAGAGGGGGGCGCCAAAAGCGAGTGAAACTGTTTCATCATCAGACATGATTTTTAAGGTAAATATTAAATGGAGGTTTTAATGAGTAAAACATACCTCCCTAACCCAAAACTTTAACCTAAACCTAACCAATAGTGTTCTAAAATACAGTATAAATGAGAGGTTAACAAAACAGACATCCTTACCCTTAACCAACACCTAAACCTAACTGATAGTGTCCAAAAACAAAATGCAAAATGAAAAGCACAGGTTCTGAAGCAACCACATCATTTCGTGATGCTTCTATGACACTTTCGTCTTGCGTGTTTGGCTGGTCTCGAACTGTGTACTTCTGAGTGCAAAGTCCAACACTCTATGAGGTAAGCTACTGCGGAATAATTGTATAAATGTAGGTGGGTCTGTTATACAAGTATTAAAATGCAACGTTTTTGAAATGACGTGTTATAGTAAAAGTGTTTCAATATCATAACATAGCAGTGTGTGAGTAATAGAGTGAAAAATAAGTATGAATAAAGTCATAATCAGCCATCGTAGTGGTGATTTTTAAAACACACAGTCATTGTAGCACCTCTAATTTTCATTTCACCAGAAAACTTCTGCGACACGTAGAATTTGGCATGTAAATGTCAGTTTGCAGAAATGCAGTTATAGTAATGTTCATTCCATGAGAGAAGGTTGATGATGACGGAGACTTGTCATTTTTTTGATTTCATGTCTTTGATTTCGATTCAGTAAACCAAATATGAAATTGCAGAAAAAGATTTTCTGTCATCTCACCTGAATTTGCTGCTGCAGTAAGTTGATTTTATGTTGCTGTTGTATCAGCTGCTGTTGTTGTTTTGCGATCTAAAACAAAGAATAGTCATTTAACCAAACCAATCCAATCCATGTATAGAGCGTTATGACAATGTGTAACTTATGTTTACTCACTACTCTATTCTAACACACGTTTTCAAATACAGTGATGACATTTCCGCCTTAATTTAGCATGGTAAATCTGTTTTTTATTATTACTACTTAATGTACATTATTATTGTATTGTTCAATTGTTCCAAGCTTTTCTTCTCATTTCACCCCTCCAATAGAAGAAGTTTCTTCACACCTGTTCTTGCTGTTGTCTGGCTAGCTCCATCTGTTGCTGCTGTTTCTCCAGCAGAAGTGCAGCCATGTTCCTCTGCTCAGAGTGAGCTCCCAGCAGCTGCTCTCTCAGACCGGAGAGCTGGTTGATCATCAACAGCAACTGAAGCTCCTTTTCTGCCAGACTCTCTGATGTTCCTTGAAACACACGCAAACATGTAGGATGGTTGTCAAGCAGAAGGTGTCAATTCAAACACCAACATGAGAACCAATCAGGAGGGCGTGCAATAAAGAGATTTATCAAACACACACATGGTCGCACCAAATCCTGTCAAAGGGCAGTATAAGAAGTTTAAATTCACCTTTAAGATTAACACTGCCCTGAAGACCTTTCCCCCAGAACTTTTCTTTCCAGTCTGTATTCAGAAGCTTTTCAATAGTGGGCATCACTGAAAAAAATCATACAGAAAAAAATAGATATAATTCAAGAGCAATGCAAAAATTACTACCGGACAAAAGAAAAAACTTTCTATAAAAATAATAATAATAATAATAATAAATAATAATATTATAATATAATATAACATTATATAAAAAGAATAATATTTTGTATAATTGTATTGCATATTAATTGTAAAAAATTATTATTAAATTTGATTATACAAAAATCTATTATATAAAATGTTTTCAATAATTATATAATTTTAAAATAAATAATAAACGAAAATTGTGTGTGTGTGTGTGTGTGTGTGTGTGTGTATATATATATATATATATATATATATATATATATATATATATATATATATTTATTTATTTATTTATTTATTTTTATTATTTTTTTTTTAATTTAACCCTCATATTGTCTTTAGAAACTGCACCCTCCTTTTGTCCTTCAGGTCATTTTTGACCTGTATTGAAAAACAATCAAAATGCATAAATTCTTGATTATAGTACCACACCACTAAAGACCCCCCTTAACGAAACGACATTCCAAAGTGTATAATGATTGGGGAAAAGGGCTACATTCTGAATATTAATGAATTAATTTTTATAGAATTAAAAAATAAACATAAAAAAGTTTTAAAAACTTGGCAAACACTGGCAAAGGATATCTCAATTCTTTTTTTAATGTTTATTTCAATCAGTTTGGGCATTTTATATTATATCAACTATATTACAACAATGTCTGATTTATTCTTCTTGTAGAACATCAATGGTGCACATTTTAGAGTTACAATTTTAGCACATATCTATTTCACAAATTAATCTCTATAGACTTTTCCAGCAGTCAAAATGGGCAAACTTTGCATGTCTGTTGCAATAAATCCATTCCTAGAGAAAAGAATGCAATTCGTGGGAAAGATGCAGTACCCAGTGAAACACGTGTGAAAGTAAGAACAGTATTGGGTTAGGAGCTAAATTTGAAAAAAAAAATATATATATATATTTTATGGTTAAATTTGACTCATATGTAAAAAAAAAAAAAAAAAAAAAAAACTATTTAAAGCTGCAGAACATCCAGAAAGTCTGAAGGAGAAAGGTCACAACTGGTTTTTCCCCATATGGGTCAAAATTACCAATACCAAACACTAAGCAGTATTTATAGCGTATTCTTTACCTGTGCCTGGTCAAAAATTACCCTCAGACAATAGAAGGGTTAATTTAAATATTAAGAATTAAATATAATTTAAATTAATTTAAATAATAACAATCAAATATAATGTTTTTTAGAATTCTATAAATAAAAAAAAAAAACATCTTTAAATGTACAAGATTTGTGACATTTATTTTAAAGAAAGATTAATGCACTTGAAATAATAAAGCAATACAAATATACTGTTGAAAGTAAAGGAAATATTTTTGGACACTTTTTGGTTGCCAAACATTAGTGGAACATGTCCATGGTTAATGTGATGAAATAATTTCATACATCCACTGTATCACCTTGACACCAGCTGCTTAAAAGTCATTGCAAAAATGACTAAGAAAGTGAAGTTAGTTCTGAGAAAAGCTCTAGCATCATTTGTTTGCGGATGCCACTTGGTTTAATGTTGTAGCATCTTATGCAATGACACTCGTACATTTTAAGTGTGGCTTCAGATTCCAAATACTTTTGGGGTTACTGTATACATTATAATGCACTTTTACAAATCTAATGATAACAAAGATGCAGAATGACACAAACACGCACAAATAGAGAAGAAAATACTTTTTCATCTAAATGAAGAAGGCGGTTCTAAAGACCTTGAGCTTAAAAGCCCAGTTATACTGAAAGAGAAACTAGACAATCCAAGGGAAGTGGTGAAAACAAAAGAAAAGGCTTTTGAGAAAACACTTCAAGACTTGTAGTAACTCCACTGAGCATTTCACAAGGGCTATGAAATGTTTCAAACAAATGAACTCAGTGAAAAGCTTTATAGAACTTGAAACAAAGAATAAGAATCTTTTCAATACAGATCGCATTAATAGCCATCGCCTCCTAATTGCTGACTCTGCCGTGGACAAACCACTTGATTCTAAAGCAACACCACATTGCATGGGCTTTCGTCAAAATTCAAGATCATAACTCCTCTTCAGCTGTCAAAACAGCAGCCTTGGAATTTTTTTCGTAAAACTATGTGCGCCATGAACCAAATGCAGATAGCAGTTCATGGGGATCTTGTGTTTGTAATGGAACCGTCACACTTACCGTCACTGACGTTGGGTTTGCTGTCAGTGTTTTCGTGGGCCTTTTTGCCTCCGTCTTGAGTAGTAGGTGTGTGTGATCGAGGTTGATCTTTACTGGGTGATCTCACCTGAGGAACACAAAAACTACAGTGTCAAAGTCAAACTCACTAAAGACGCATCACATCATCGGTTTTATGGCAAACTAATGCTCTCGTTGCCAAACAAATAATTCTTAATCGGTATTTATCTTTTTTTTGTTTTCGATATTTGTCATTGATGTTTTTACTTTTTCATCCTTAAAAGAATATATATTTACTTCAAGCAAAAGATATTAGGACTAGTTTTTGGAGAATGCATCTTAATTCAACCTCATTAGAACATTTTTTGGTTTTTGTTTAAAGCATAAACCTCAGTATATTATGTTAGATTCATGCTTAAAAGAAGAAAAAGGGTCATTCCATCAACTCAACCAGAGGTCCCTGGCTCAAAATGTCATTTTTGATCATTTTTTTTTTTTTTTTTTTTTTTAAATTAACAGGTTAAAGAAACTTAAATGCCATGGATTAATCTTTACTGATTTGTAGATGGGATCAGAATGAAAATTTTCACCTAAATCTAAATGTCTGAAATCCCAAAATTAGACATAGGTATTGCACAAACTGAAGAGCCACGTGTGTCACGTATTATTAATAATATGTACTATGTGTATTTAATAATTTAATAATAATGTGTATTTTTTTTTTTAGATTCTCGAAAAATCGCGATTTTGACAATGATCACGTTTACATGCACTTAAGGAAACGGTTTATTCCAGGATTTTAGCAGACTGCGGCATTCTGAAACGTCATGTAAACAAGAACGCTGATTTCATTAAACGTTTAAGGGATTAAGAGAAAGCGGTTTAACACACCTAGGTTTCTCCCGGAGAACGCGGCTTACTGTTGTCATGGAAACAAATAAGCAGCATTCTAATGGGTGTTTGAAGAGTGCACGCATGTGGAACAGACCGGGACAACAAACGTCATAGAATGGAGCCCAACAACATGTCAACACAGTGGAAAGAATTTAACATTTCTGTGAGTCCAGTGGGACAATCACATGTACTATAAACTATACCCATTTATACACACAAATGTAAAATAGCGACTGTCCCTAACGTCTGCATACATTGGGGGAATCCCAGAGTTATGTAAGAGGGAAACCTCCTCTACTGCATTGCAATTTAGCTGCAGGTCACGACAAAGTTATAGAGAGTTTCCATAACTCTAGAGAGTTGATAAGAGTTATAGTGTAAAGAGTACGCCACATACAGTGCATGTAATCCGGAACGCTGTTTTCTCGCAATAAGCTACTTTCTGGGGTCCATGTAAACTTTGTCATTGTTTTATATTTCTAGTTTCAACATTATTTGTACATCAGACCTTTGTTTTGTTAAAAAAAAAAAAAAAAAACACTAGCTACATAACATGACCCACATTTTGTTTGATCATTGGAAATGGGTCAAATTGAACCATTTTTGAAAGGAGCCACATTTAGGACCCCATAACTCTGGGATTTAACCATATAGGGCCTTACAAATGAAGATAAAAAGGAAAGATAGGTTTGCTCTGAACCAGAATCTAAAATGATATCAAGATATCTTTAATACTTCTGGAGTTATCGGAACAAAATAACAAAACAAAAACAAAAAAAAACAAAAAAAAATGTTGAACTCCATTGACATACTGTATAATGGAACAAAGGGTGCTGAAGTCAACTTATTTTAGTAATAGACTTACCTATCTCAGTGTAAAACTAAACTATTGACACCATTCTGATGTTATTTTTTACCCATCTCTACAAAATAATGTGTTACTTAGTAAATATTGAACCATGGCATTTAATATTTTGGCTTTCATCATCACTTCTGTTTCTCTTCCAGAAAAAGCATGAGAAAAAAAATCAATAATTTCAGTCATGTAAGTTTCTGAAATGTGGTTAATTTGACAAGGAATCACCAAAAAGAAATTTGCCAATGTAGTAAATAAAATACAATTAATTCAAGATATATTCACAGCAAACCTAAGAAAAGTCTAAATATTCAAAAGCAATTTTGCTTTTTAAGTGAATTTATCTTGTTTAAGGTTGATAGGATAATATTACTGGAAAACAAGATAAATAGACTGAGTGAAAAAGTTACTGTGAAATGGGGTGAATACAATCTATAATTTTCATGATTAAACAAATATGAGATGTTACTGTATATCCTGAAAAACCTTTTGAAATACAAGAGTTCATTGTACAAAAAACTTAAAGAATCTATACATATCAAAAAACTTGTAAAACTGTTTTAAACAAAGTTGCAGAGAGATTTGGCCATACCAAAGGAGATTGGGAGTTGGGTAGTGGCGCTGACTTCTCAGGGGCGTCTCTCTCCGAGGGCAGCCGAGCTGACCAATCACAAACTGGAGAAGACTGCTGAGATTCCCTGTTGATGGCTCTGCCTCCCAGTTCGTCGTCTTCAAGCTTGATACCGACACCCACCATGGTCACATTGCCCTTGGCATGGGGATACAGTGCAGGTGGACTGGGCTCACACATTCTACAAAACGAAAGAAAGTCAGCGATTCAGAAAATTCAAGTTAACATGAAATCAAAATCAACATTTTTATTTGATAAAGTCTTCAACGCCAGAATTCAACATGTTTTGGCAAATAGAAGTCGAACTGCATTTCTAATAAGGGTATTCCGCTCTTGTACGGCTACTGTCTGGGTGTAAATAGAGACCGAGGAAAACAGCTGACTGCTTTGCATAAGGAACAGAAGGCTTTTGTGGGGTCCAGACAGGCCGCCCCATTCAAACTCTTTCACCAAAGCCACTTCTTCGAAGTCTCCCGGGCTCTGGAGTCGGCCAATGTGGGGAGGAAATATGCATGTTTGTATTGTGTGTGTGTGTGTGTGTGTGTGTGTGTGTTAGAGTTGCTCAAATCTGTCAACACACTGGCAGAAAACAGATGCAAGACTAGTGAGGCCATCAAGTATCTCGCGGTCTCAAGTAGCAGGCCAAACCCTTCTGCAATGAAGGACAAGATGGAGAAGAAAGATGGATGGATTGAAAGAAAAGAAAGAGAAGGCGATTTCAAAATTAGCCAAGGTCTATAATAAAGTTGGGGGAGGGGAATTATTGTGATATTTTACCTCACGATACTGTCTTGATATTCTAACACCAAGAATCATTATTTTTGACTATTTTCAAATTACTATTTCTTTAGAAAAAAAGAGATTTCCCAACAAGTTTGTGAGAAGAAAAAACATTCAGCAGCTTTCTGTCAACAACCACTCAATTATATTAGTTTGACCAAAATGTAAACTTAGAATAGATAATTGCATGAACGTGCAGATTTTTTTCTAAAACTACATTCCTTTGCTCAATGATTGAGTAAAGCAGAAAGTTCGGCACTTGTTGCAAAGTCAATCAAGATAAAAAACAAGTGAGTAAATGATCACAATAAAGGCTATTGCCGTTTTGAATCACAACCTACCAAACAAAGAATTGCAAAATTGATCAAATTGCTACCCAGATTTTATATTGTATAAACTAAATGCGAATAAAAATGTACAATATAAATCGCACATAGTTAGGACAGCAAATTAAATAAGCTTATCAACAGTAAAAAGAGAAAACACTTTCCATATCTTTTGTTATTGATCTCAAAATTAGGTAGATACCAGCATGGAAAGGTTACGTGATGTGCCCCCAGCCATCAAAAAATAGGACTGTCGATTTAATGCATTAATTTATTGTGACTATTTATATAAAAAAAATACACGTTAAAAAAAATTAACACAACAAATGATTCTCCCTCACCTGTATGTAAATTTCATAATAAACAGTACATATTTTCCTACTATCGGACAATTCAAGCTTGAAGTACAAGTATCTGTGTTTTTATGAGACACATCAGCAGGGGGCAGTCAGCGCGCCTCAACATACCTCACAAGCTGCGCAGCCACAGAATGAGAGCTAGGACAAGTTTTTAACAGCTGGAGGAAGCAAAACAGAATGCATCTCAAGACATAAAAGCATTTTTTTATTATTTGAATTGTATTTTTGATATTGAATTACCATTGTTTTGGGGCCTTTCTCAGCAAATACGGAGATATGCAATTAATTGTGATTAATTAGATTAATGAAATGGTATGTAATTCAATTTTATTTAATTTTGTAATCGACTGACAGCCTTTAAAGAGTATGACAGACTATATTTGATACAGGTTCACTTGCAACAAGTAAAAAACATTATTAGTGCAATCGGACAATGTATTTTGTGCAGTCAATTATAAGCCGTTGAGAGCATGAAACAGTTCATTGCAATATTATTACCTTTCAGAGTTTCATTTCAAGTTTGTTTTTGTATAATTAATGATTCTGGGTAACCACTTGATGTCCAGTGTAAAATCTGGGACCGGAAGTCAAACCAGTTGTGAACCACTGCGCTAGTCTATAAACATATCTTTGCCTCCTTTGCTCTGCACAACAAAAGAAAACTAGACAACTTAAAGAAAACAAACACAACGGAAAATGCATCTCTTTCTCTCACTCTATGTGTGTGTGTGTTTATATACTGTATATAATGCCCATTGTTACAGAGAATGAACAAAGGAAGTTAAACAATGGCCATGACATGGACAAAAGCAATAGGCTGCAGGAAACCCAGCAGGGTAACAATACAAACGGAATGTGCCGATGGTCCATGGCAGAGTAAAAGAAAAAAGTGGTACGCTCACTGGGCCCATTCCAGCAATTCCAGTACTTTTTTTTCTTTTTTTTTACACAAAAGCAGCCTGTACGTTTACATAAATGCACGAGGAAAAGGTCTAACTCTTGGCTCAAACATCGTTTTTTTGTTAAGCTGAACAACAGAATTGAACTTGGTTGCATTGTTTGGAAAAAGAAAAACGAATTCAGGAGTACTAGGAAGTCATTTTGTTCTTTTCTGCAGAAAAATGGCCAAGCCGTGGGTAGGTTTGGGTAAAGGGCTTAGGTTTTGTTTGTATATTTGCCTGACTCTGAAGCAAACAAAATCTTGTACTAACTAAATGTGCTGGACAAGGATTTGGCTGCTCAACCATGGAGGTGACACAAATTAAAATTCAAGCAAGGTGGTTTGGATTTGGGATGAGTCGTGATGGTCGACTAGTCATAAATCTTACTAATCAACTAGACAGTTGTTGGGCTAGTTTTAGTTTTGGTATTTTTAGCAGTGGTACTTGAATTAGCATGCTAACAGCATGCTCCGCTTTAGATGTTAGCATTTGCGCAGTAAGCAATTGTGTATTTAAATTCACCCCCAGTAAAACACCACTGCTAAAGCCACATACATTTCGGACGGTCGTGTATCTTGCCATTTTTGAGCATCCCACCATGAGAGTTGCATTTTAAGACTGTGTGTGATGTTCAACCCAGTCTTTAAAAAACTTGTATCGAGACCCTTGCATTCGGTCCCATTCCATTGCACCCTTTCATTGCTAGCCTTGTTTGAATGCAAGAATACTTCTGATGTTAATTTCCCACAAGAAACGTTGAAAAGTGTTTTTGAGCACTCCGAGTAGGCTATAGTCTTTTGACCTCTAGCCCATACGGATCCGTTCAACGGATGTGCACTACGAGTGCTTTGCGACACTGTACTTATGATGAAATTTAGCGTCGCGTGCACTCTGCGCGAGACGTACCAGCACACAAAAATGTTTGTATCTATGGCATTTATTATACAGGACTTTACAGGACAAAAGACAGATCAGTTGACTAGTCGTTCAGGCAACCGACAAAATAGTCCATTTAGAAAATATGTAGTTATGCACATCCATAGTTTAGTGTGGTCTAACAGTTCCTTTTTTTCAGTATACTAAGAAGTGAAGAGCAAACATTGGTAAGGTCTTCCCGAAACAAGTTTAGCAACCCCGGGCAAGACCCCCTCCTTTCCCTGGGAAGCAAGTATACTCAAGAAAGATCCCTCTATCTTAGCGACCATTATAGGTCCATTATAAATAAACAGTTGTGAGGAATCTCTGCTATTAAGTTCCTATTGTGACGTGGCTAAAGATATTTCTGTTCCCAGCAGATGAGGAGCGCTGATCCACAAACCAGGTGCAGGAAGTGAGAACTTGTCAGTTCATTCCAAGTGCACTTGTAGTTCTGGACATATTCTGGCTATTTGTCGGGGGAGCTTTGACTGTCAAAAAACAGCAAACCCTGAACTCTAAATGGATTTGTGAAGATTAATGCTAAAGCTAAGCTTCTCCATGCTCATACAACACAAGTGTTCAAGAATGCTATGTCGTAAAAACAACAGTTGGTTGGGTAAATCCTTAACCAGCAAAGCTGAGTAAGGAGACCTCTCAAGAATTTGCAGACTTCTTATATACTACTGTGTTATCCAACATAATTTTAAAATTCCCTGATATTTTCATGTTTTCCATGACTGTGGAATCCAGTAAAAGAAGCAATGCTAACTTGACTACCTTTTTCAGTTGTGTTACAGTAGCTCTTAGCGGTAGCAGTTTTCCAGCAACAAACTACTTTTTCCAAAGAGTAGTTGTGTTGTGGGACATAATGTTAAATCAATCTTTTTTGTCGCACTGTCTTGCTCATGCAGATTTACAACAGAGCCAACTGAGGCAATAATCAAACAGGGTTGCCATCTCAAATTGGGTATTGGAAATCCAGATTAATTGTATAGAATTTGTTCATTGAGATGGTTCAGTTAAATTAATGATTAAAAAGTCTGAGTCCCTGCACTGCATTTTACATCATTTTTGTAGTGACATACATTATTATAATCAGTGTTGGGTGTATTCAATTACAAAGTAATTAGTTACTATAATCTAATTACTTTTTCATCATACATTTAGTGTAACGCGTTAAATTTTATATTCTAGTCATCAGATTACAGTAACTGACTTTCAATTTAAGTAATAACTTTTATAAGGCATAGTTCACCCCAAAATGAAAATTCTCTCATCATTTACTCAACCTCATGCCATCCCAGATGTGACTTTCTTCTCAAACAAAGATTTTTAGAAGAAAATCTCAGCTCTGTAGGTCTTCACAATGCAAGTGAATGGTGACCAGAAGTTTGAATCTCCCAAAATCACATAAAGTCATCATAAAAGTAATCTATAAGACTCCAGTGGTTAAATCCATACCTTCAAATGCAATATGAGAGATGTGGGTGAGAAACGGATCAATATTTAAGTCCTTTTTTTCTATATATCTCCACATTTGATCAGCTCCAACCAGCAGGTTGCGATATGCACAGAAGATATGGATTTAACCACTGGAGTTGTATGGATGACTTTTATGCTGGCTTTGTGATTTTTGGGGATTCAAAGTTCTGGCCACCATTCACTTGCATTGTGAGGACCTACAGAGCTGAGATATTGTTCTAAAAATCTTCATGTTCTGCAGAAGAAAGGAAGTCATACACACCTGGGATGGCATGAGAGTGAGTAAATGATGAGAGAATTTTAATTTTTGGGTGAACTATCCCTTTAAGTACATTACTTGTGTGCGACAATGAACAAAGAGGAAATACAGACATTTTGAATTTGTTGAGTGGAAAACCAAAAACATTTCTAGGGAAAGTGTTTTAGAAAGTAACAAAAGTAAAGTTATTAGTACTGGTAATGTGAATACATTTGGATGAAGTAATCAGTAAAGTAATCTGATTACATTTTAGATAAGTAATTAGTAGTTTGTAGTGGATTATTATTTTGAGTAACTTACCCAACACTGATAAAAACATACAAATAATTGTCTAAAATGCTGCAATATTAATAGTGTGCACTATTATAATGATTCACTTTTAAAATAAAACAATCAAAACTCTGGGTGATAAACAGACTCACCATCAGCTTTGTCTCTCTTCAATAAGACACATGAGCTTGTTTGTCTTTCACATGTTCTAACAGTTCTGGGGGCCATAATAGAGAGACCTTCTTTGCCAAAGATCTAATGGCAAATTTGTTCATAAAAGACATCAATTTGTGACTTTTTTTAAAAGTAAAG
The DNA here is from genome assembly GCF_019703515.2 of Myxocyprinus asiaticus. Taxonomy (NCBI): domain Eukaryota; kingdom Metazoa; phylum Chordata; class Actinopteri; order Cypriniformes; family Catostomidae; genus Myxocyprinus; species Myxocyprinus asiaticus. Next base: position 35,473,365 of record NC_059380.1, on the reverse strand, counting down.
TCATTTGCACTCTTTGTATGCTAGAATTTAAATACCACAGAAGCTCAGTGTGAAATATCACCAACATGATTTTTACAAATTACAAAAAGTTACAACTTACAGGTACACCTGGTTGGTAATCACTTAGACAAACAAGCGTCAACTGAACGAATACAATGCAAAAAAGAAAGACTGATTTCTGAATAACATTTTAAAGTACAAAAGACAAAGACAAATTTCATAATGTCTATTCCTAGTTCATGAAGACAAAAGACGGTATTGTTGTTATACCCTTTAATCTTGGTTTAGGGCAAAACGTGCATGTGTCATATCTCAGCAATTGTGATAACAATTATTACTGTGAGTTCTTGTGTTATCACATGCAAAACAAGCCAGCAAATCAACAGTACAACTGACGATAACAAACATAATCTTCTCTAGGGAGAAGTCGCCTACAGGTTGCTCTTACCTGTCGTTCAGATGTGGACCCATAAGATACTAAAAACACTGACTTTTGCGGTCTTAGATAACATCAGCCTGGAGGATCTTTGCTTTTGAGCTAAAACACCTCTGAAATCAAACACTTCCCACGGTCACGGGCGCATTAGACAAAAGCACAAGTTGCCTTGCAAGTTGTAACGTGTCGAGTTGGCCTTGCATTCTGTCCCGCGCACCTCTGATGCAAATACGAGTTTTCTTTCTTGTCTCTAACTCTTCCTTATGATAGTATTGAAGTGGCTAATTTCCGCATTGTGACAAGTCAAGCTTCCAAACACTGTCAGAAAGCAAAAACAAAACTTTCAGGAGTGCCAAAAACAAGCCTGTGCGTGCACAGATGTTACTGTCAAACATCTAAGCAATGATTAAACGAACAGAACACAGTCTGAACTTGTAGTAGAAGCCTCTTTTTTTTCTATTTTTAACAGCCACAAACAGCATTTACCAATTAGGCACTTTGCAATTAGACACTTTACAAACACCGTATCGTAAACCAGCACTTGACATTGGAGTAGGTTCACTGGCTGAAGGTAGGTTCCCCTCAAAAAGGTGAACAATTTTGGATCTTCGGCTGAAAGCAGAAACGTTTAGAAGCTTAGAGCCCATAAGCATGCGATGCAAAGTCCAATCAGCTGTTGGAACCCAGCAACAAGGACTTCCAAACCCACCTGCCAGTAACTGCACTCTTAAAACGCTATGCCCTTGACCTACACAGGCCGTCTACCAACCTCAAGAGCATCTGGCCAGTGTTCATCATCTCTGGGTAGTCTTGTGGAATCCGCTGCACTTGTCAGTGTGGGAGACTTGGAAAGCAACTCAAGTTGTTATATGGACAACGGTGGACACCCCCTTTGTAAAAATGGCCAGTGACCTCCCAGGAATGGAGGAGTCTCACCCTCTCTTTCTGTTTTGGCTGGCATCTCTCTATGCCGGATGCAACAAGCTGCGGTCACAAATGTATGCCCTATAGCAAAGGTAAACAGTAGCATTTGCATGCCGTTTGCCTAGTTGTAACTTTCCGCAGAGTACTTTGAACAGATATGAATTTGATAACATTGTAAGAGAGAAATAGGCAATGGGCATCCAGGAATAAATATAAACACAAGAAAATCTGACTGCAAGTATGCACAGCATTTGCTAACGTTTTGATTTGGCTGCCGATGACATTTACTTTTGGTCGCACCTGAAACAAACGCTGCAAACCGATAAATATCTACAAATGTAAACATAATAAAGATTTGATAAATCCAAACATAGATGGCAAACAAAACTGTTTTCACTAGAAGGTTTTGCTTTAAAAAAATTTTAAAAATGATTTTCGTTTTGATGTACATTGGTACAAGACAAACAAGAGAAAAACATTTTCTCTCACACCTTTAATTATATACGATGTATGTTATGCAATGCATTTAACATTTGCTCCTGTGCAAGCTTTACAACCTATAAAAGAAAACACCTTAAAACTACTTGTACACTAATTAAAGAAAACAACTGCATTGAATAGGAGCATTCGTTTTGGCCATATTCGTCATACGAGGCATAACTTTTACGATCCTTGTCAGATCGAGTAATATGAACTGTTGCATTATTAATGTTTGTTTGTTTTGAACAGATGAAACACTATAGCATGCACGAGTGTCTAAAAACAACTGTGGTTGCTGTTTTCCGGCTCGGCTTTTGTAAACTTGTGGAAAGTCTACAGTCAAAACAACTTGCCCATGAGATACAATACCGGCTCTGACACGACAAGGAAATTCATTTTTTTATAATGTTTATAAAGTTCTATTGATGGCTGAGGTTTGCGTAGTAACAGCTCTTCTTTGATGGACTTTCCTTATTGGCACCAGGGACAGCCCCTGATAGTCCCCACCAAAACTCACCGGTCTTTGGTGTTTTGAATGCAGGAAGGAAAAAAAACAATGCAAATCAACAAGGTTAGCACATAGAAAACGCAAGCACATGGACATAAGGATTCACGACCAAAGATGTGCCATTGTTTTAAACCATAACCACGTGTTTGATTTGAATAAAGGCACGGGTAAAGTTAGCAATCCATCACACTTTTTGGAAATCTTCCTGGAATTTAGGAAAACAAGGATAGCTGTCATTTACATAAAATGGGAGTCCATTTGTGAAAATGCTTACATTTTGCATGTTTTCTTTTTTTTTTTTTTATTTCAACACAAAGTAGATCATCAACACAAACAACTTATATGAAAAGTTAAAAGAAAAATAACGTGAATTTCTTGCTATATGGTATTTGCCCCTTTTGCTTTAATGACAGCATGCACACAAGTGGGCATGGACTCCACAAGTTTGTGCAAAACCTGACAATCCAAGTTATACAACATGATTTGAAAATGTTCCAAGGAAAATGCTGGATCTATTCCAAAACACAGTTAGCAGCCTTTATGTCTCCTGGCTACAACGGCAGCTACCTTCTATGGTAGCATCTTAGCCAAAATCGAGCCTCATTAAAGACCAATTTGGAACGTTCTTCATAAGCAGCAACTCCGTACGTCATTCAGATTGCGCTCCTCATGTGTAGCGCATAGGAGGCTTGATTCGCAACTGATTTCAATCCAGTGATGCGAGAGGAACGACGCAATACTACAAGCATAATGTATATAGTACACACATATTTGGGCTAAAATAGTTTGATCATTTTAAACTATTTTTTATTGATACTTTTTACTATCGGAGGGATTATAAGTATATTTATAAACAAAATGTATCTTGCTTTGTCTGCCATCTTGGATTTGTTTTACCACTGAGCTCATCACGGAGCATTCTGGCATTGCCAACCAGGGAAAGGATTCTTACGATGTTACCTTAGAATCTGGCCAGAACGAGATATTAAGATAGAGGCAGCATGATTAAGATACCTACCTTTTAAAACAGCCATGGCACTGGGAGTGTGCATATAATGCCTTGAAGTGCAGCCTCCATAGGCAGCTCACTAGGTTTTGGAAATCAACCTTCAAATGGTTTATTTATAGTTGTCTCAGCATATTAAGCTGGGAGGGTCAAATTAAAAAAAAAAAAAAAAATCAGACTGATGAATTCGGCGACAGTAGGTCAAAAGTTCTGCTGCTGAAATCGGTCTGTGCTTACCAAAATTGAAATCACTGCCCCAAGTGGCCGAAGCTGGAAGTGTTGTTGAACATAAACACGTGTGCGCTACAGTTTCCGGGTGGAATGTCCACAATAATAATGTAATACAGTCAACAGAGGCCTGTCTCACGAAGCCAGTTTCAGTGGCCAGGTAAGTTTGAGCGAACTCTGTGTTTTCGGCCTTAAGAGTGCGGTTCGGTATTTACTAGTGTTAATCACTATGGTAACTTCCGCCAAACAGCTAACCTGTTTCATAGCAGGTTTTATTTTGAGAAACAGATCGCAAACAAATACTGAACCAATCAGCTGTTGAGTAAAGTGACGGATCTCAATAGTCACTCCCCCTGTATCTCTCTCTCCAAATAAAAGTGTGCTTCACAGGGAATGAATAAATACACTGTGTATGTGTATGTGTTTGTGTATGTGTGTGTGTGTATGTATGTATATATAAAGTATTATATGTTTAAAAAGTACACACCTAAAGATGCACTACGTAACTTTGTGCTCTCTAGCAACATCTGTGTTTGAAATTTAAAACTGCAAGCAATTTGCGGAAGAACACTTTACATCAGTCGTGTTTTGGCACTGCTCTTCTGGCGGATTATCTGATTTGAGTTTACCTGGAAATTGCCTGTGTGTAATCCTGAGCCAGAGTCAAAAAGTGCTATTTTCATGTTAATATTATTATGTTAAACAATTAAGCATTTCAAAATGAAAAATTACTTGCTTTGTTGAAGATAAACAACACTCTCGTTTACATATTTTGAATGAATGAACTTTACATGTATAGCGCTTTTCTGAAACTACACTCAAAGCGCATTTACATTGAGAACAGGGGACTCTCCTCAATCATCATCAGTTACCAGTATATTTAATATGATTATTCAAGTGTTTTATGAAGCCACTATTAATGTTTGTATTGTACTCCATGTATCAATTTAAGAGGTGAAACTCGTGATATGGCTGATACGATTTCAATGGAAGACTTTATTACTCGTATGTACAGCCCAGTGTTAATCTCGTCACCAAAATCACTGACAAAACGTTCGTTGATGAAGGTTTTTTGATTTTGTCAGCGATAACAAAGTTGAGACGGAAAAGGCACATCATGAAGATTAAATTATTTTATTAAAGCATAGCCTACTTTTAATGACAACATGATGATAAAAATTACATTGCAAGATATTAACAGTGCAAGATATAAACAGAAGAAGAAACATCTTGAGAATCTGTATATAGAAGAAGATATCAGAGCTGGATTCATCTAATCAACTTACATCTGCACAGTGAAGTGACGCGCTAGTCAGAATATGGATAATTTGCGTTGCATAACTTGAAGTGAATACACAGTTTCCATAAAAACACACTACACGCACTGTAATATCCTTTAACGGTTAATTAATACATCTCTAAAGCATGAAAAATTCAGAGTACAGTAGGCTAACTTCTAAAAAGTAGCTAATACTTATAGAAATATTATTTCAAGAGCTCAAGTTTTTCACAACAAGGACAGTATTTATACTGTTTGTTTAATACATGTTTACAGTGTAAAATGTTTATACATTTTTTGGACCCATTTTATATTAGGTGGCCTTAACTACTATGTACTTAATCATTTGATACAATGTACTTATGTACATACATGTTGTTACATTATAATTAAAACCTCAATAGCAGCAAATGTGAGCATTTTGCAGAACAACATGTAGTTACACAGTAAATACTTAGTCTTGTATGTACAGTATTTAATGTTAGTACATAGTATTTAAGGCCACCAAATATAAAGTGTGACCCATTTTTTTTCTAAATGTTTGAATATTTGATTAAACGTTTGGTCTGTTACAGTTTTTTGTCCATTTTGCACATCAAGTAAAATATATTATTTTCGCTGACTAAAATGTTTTTAAATTTTTTTTTTTTTTTTTCCTTTTTTCTCCCAGTTTGGAATGCCCAATTCCCAATGTGCTTTTAAGTCCTCATGGTCGTGTAGTGATTCGCCTCAGTCCGGGTGGCGGAGAACAAATCCCAGTTGCCTCCGCATCTGAGATCGTCAAACCGCGCATCTTATCACGTGGCTTGTCGAGCGCTTTGCCACGGAGACATAGCGCGTGTGGAGGCTTCACGCCATCCACCGCGGCAACCACGCTCAACTCATCACGCACCCCACCGAGAACGAACCACATTATAGCGATCACGAGGAGGTTACCCCATGTGACTCTACCCTCCCTAGCAACCGGGCCAATTTGGTTGCTTAGGAGACCTGTCTGGAGTCACTCAGCACGTCCTGGTATTCAAACTAGTGAACTCCAGGGGTGGTAGCCAGCGTCTTTTACCACTGAGCTACCCAGGCCCCCCTTCGCTGACTAAAATTGACTAAAATGAATATGACATGTTGAAATATTGGCTATTTCTAAAGGACATTTCTGTCAAAAGACAAACTACGGCTAAAAAGAAATTAACACTGATAAGCTAACTGTAATAAAACTGTAAACTAAAAACATAAAATGAAGATTCAACAATGATGGGGATAAACTACACTTTATTTAACATGAAAATAATATGCTTAAATATGCAATATAATAATGACAAGAAGTCAATTTCAGAATTCATACATTTATTAAACATGCACAGTAACTTCAACGTAGATATATCGCGATCAGTAAACATACGGGTAATGTTCGATTCATAAAAGTATGAACACCCTACCAGACAACATACTGTATCCAAGCATTATAGCAGGTAAACAACTTCACCAAATGGATAACAGATAAAACATCCATCCAGACTGCAGCACTGCTCTCCTGGATCGTGACTGACTGAAATGAACAGCATCCTCAGCCGGAACACAAGACAGCCGGTCCTTCTTTCCTGTGTGTGCGGACATGACGTAATGACGCAAGGAGGAACGACATAAGCCAGCGATTTCACGCCAAATCCAACCCGACAGCTCAAAATACAAATAATTTTTTATAGGATTTATGTAGTGAATCAGGGTAAGGACATTGTTTTGAGCATTGATTGTTTATGTACTTAATCAATAATGGCAATTTGTTCATATTTAACCAAAAAATCTTACAAAGTGCAGCTTTAAAATGGTATAAAATCCTAAAAAACAAATTTTAAATTAGATTTTGAACCCTACATTTTTCATGTGCATTCAGACTTTTGTACCCCACTGTATTTTCCATAAACCGACATAAAGTCAAAACGTACGTCACCGGCAACTGTTCAAACGACCAAAATACATTCCCCCCAACAAAAGCAGCTGAAAAGATCAGAAATTTGGGCTCATGTTCTATTAAGACCTTCTAAATAAGATGTATAAATGGGATGATGGTACAACCATGCTGTCGACACAAAAGAGGGTGAAAGCAGAAAGAAAGGAGAGTGGGCCACGCAGTTTTTTTCTTCCTTGTGCTTTTGAGAAACGCAGGTTAAAAAGCACCTCTTTCATTGTAGCTTTCTGGGCCTAAAACAGTCTGGTTATTGTGGCGCCAAGTGAAAGGCTAGTGTGGCATTTATCTGAGAGACAAGAGAGGGGGCAATGAAAAGAGACAGCACAAAACGCACTTCGAATAAAGAAATATAACAAGAGAGAGGGAATAAAAGATGTTAGTGAAGGGCCCCCTTTGCAAAAAAAAAAAAAAAAAAAAAACCACCACCCCCTTCGGGCAAAGAAAACAAAGGCGAAAGACATTAAAATGTGCTATTTTCTTAGCCTGGCACACTTTTATGACCATTTTCATTTTGTTATATAAGCTTTACAATGTGTGTCCAGGCAGTCATTTGTGTGTGTGTTATGCATTAGACATTGTTATCCGAAGGTCCAGATCATAACAGAGACTTTAGAAGGTCTTGCTGGCACATCCTTGAACCGCCAAGTCCTTCAATGAGTAGGGGTCTTTGAGAAGAGGCTGTTTCTTTGTGGGGTTGTCATGGAAACCAGACCAGGCCGTTTTGTGCTATGAAGAAGACAACAGGTAATTCTAAGCAACTGCAGGTCCAAGTATTGAGGCCAAAGTGAAGATCCACTGGGAAGCAGCAGGCATGGAGAAAAAAAAACTCACTGATGTTCTAAACCTATTTAAAAATGCAACCAAAAGACTAAGGGACATTCAGAGAAACCCTGATGTGAAACAGGTGCTCCATGTAGAAAGACATTTAAAGGTATAGTTCACTCAAAAATGTATATTGTCATCATTATGTTTGTATTTTCTTCTGTTTTACTAGAACATGTTTTACTGAAGGTCTAAGTAGCTCTTTTCCACACAATGCAAATGAATAGCGACTGTGGCTGTCAAGATCCACAAATTATCAAAAATAAGCACAAAAGTAGTCCATATGATATACATATATATCATACAAGCAGACAAGTGTTAATGTCGAGCCCTGATTAAATAATGTATTCAGCATTCTCCGATAAAAAATTTTTCTTCTACAGTATAACTCCTAAAGTAAATGTACGTTGTTTTAAAGTAGTTTTAAATATTATTTTGGAAAACAAGCCAAAAAAGACTGATCAAAAACGTATTGTGTTCCAGTGTATAATGGGCTAAGACTACACTCTCTCACCTTTATGTTCACTTCGATCCATCTTTAACTCACAAAAAACAAACTTTCTCTTCTTAATAGAGCTGCGTATCGGCAATTTTCTTCATGATAAGATATACACAGTGAACGTGACACACAAATTATGATTCACTACGCTGCAGGCAATCACGTTATAATCTAGCTGCAGCAAATGCGTGCAAGTGACGAGCGTCCCCGCACCAGAGTGTGCATCAGCCGGGAGAAGATTCAATCTCTTCTCCGGTCACTTGACACAACTCATAGATGCAGCACTGACCGCACAGAGAAATGCCAGTTTCTCCGAGTTTATTTTCATAACCCGCGTCCTTATTATTTGAACTTTAATTAAGGATGTTTAAAAGGTTTAATGCCGGGGTGTTTCATTGCAAAAAGGAATGCGGCACAATAATCGTTTCATCTCGATTATCTTGTTTTCATAATCGTTGGAAGCGAAAATAAAATTCAACTAATCGGCCAGCACTAGACTACACTACTAAAGTTAGGAAATAGCTTTAAACAGCTTTAAACTAACAACTTCAGCATTAAGGCTCATCACAGCTTAGAGAAAAAAACTGATTAATTACACAAACTCAAAGCGCTTACCTCTTACCGGAGTTCCACATTGGAGAGGACATACTGTTCAAAATGGCGGAGGACATTGCGGCTTCTATAGTGAATGACTCTTGCGCACTGGCTACCACGAAATAGGGAGGAATACCCCTGATTGGATGGCTATTTTTCCACAGAGAAATAGGATGCATTTGACCAAAATTACATTATCTTCAGAAAGCTGACTAATTCGGAAGGCAATTATTTTACATGGGGACGTGAGGTAATTCTAGCATTTACAGGGGGTAGTCAGTGATTTTATTGCCGTCCGAATCTGAAATGTCTGTGTTTTTCCCCCCACCTACTGCGAGAAATTTCCCGGCCAAATTACCTACTGTTTTTTGACAAACACCAAGGTCGTGTGGTAATTTAATTACCGTCTGAATCAAAATCTCTGAGAATCCTTTTTGGCTAATGCCAAGTGCCGTACGTTAGTGCTGCGTGTGGTAACAGCTCTGCCGGTAATGGATGGTTGTGAAAGTTGGAGGATTGTGTAACAGAATTTTTTATTTTTTCACCCAATTTGGAATTCCCAATGCGCTCTAAGTCCTTGTGGTGGTGTAGTGACTCACCTCAATCCGGGTGGCGGAGGACGAATCCCAGTTGCTTTCCGCATCTGAGACCGTCAACCCGAGCATTTTATCACGTGGCTTGTTGGGCGCGTTGCCACGGAGACATAGCGCGTGTGGAGGCTTCACGCCATCCACCACGACAACCACGCTCAACTCACCACACACCCCACCGAGAACAAACCACATTATAGCGACCACGAGGAGGTTACCCCATGTGACTCTACCCTCCCTAGCAACCGGGCCAATTTGGTTGCTTAGGAGACCTGGCTGGAGTTACTCAGCACGCCCTGGGATTCGAACTAGCGAACTCCAGGGGTGGTAGCCAGCATCTTTTAACACTGAGCTACCCAGGCCCCCTATGTAACAGAAATTTTTGAATAATTCACAATAATAAAATTACATCGCTGCTCCACCACAGTGAGTGGGAACTCTTAAGTAGAAAGGAAAGAAAAATGAGAGTCAGATCACGTAAACTTTTAAAATGGTCCATTATTATGGCAGCAATGTAATAAAACTGTAATATATCACATTTTAATGTAGAAACGTTTACTAAATACATTTATACATAGGGCTTGCATGACCACTCATTTATACGGGTCAAGTAGTCCCAAAAAATGTCCATCTTATTTAAAAGGTTTAATTACCACCTCCACTTTTTAAACACTGACAGATAAGCAGTGCTTTGCAGCACGGTTCCTTCATGCTTTAAAAATTATATTTTCACTTAAGCGTAATTCCAAACATATTTAAACACAAAAAAAAAGGACACACTTTGTGGATTGATGAATTTTCCATATAACAAGCGGAACTGTAATCATGTGATCGACAAAAGGTCTCGCTTGTCCCACGTGATTTAATTGTCATCCAAACGTACTTTTACAGACGTCACCCTGAGAAACAATTGCCGTCCGAATAGAGCTTAACACACTACAGCATCTCTGTTTGGAAGTGGCAACAGGTGATCGCACGCGCTCCATATCTCTCTCTCTCTCTCACATCCATTAACAAAAAAAAAACATGTATTACATACATAAAAGTCAAATAATAAAATATGAATAGTAAAAATAATAACAATAATAAGCACAAATGTAAAGAAACGTAACTACAGAGAACAATGAGTAACAGTAATTTAAAATCTGTGTGTCCGATGGCCTCATATTTACTGCATTCAGTGAGGAAGTTAAGTTAATCCTCTATGACTCCTTGAGTGCAGTGTGAACACAGTCTGTATGTGCCGACCCGTCTCTACAGCCCGACTGTGCTCACTCACACGATACTTCGCCAGAAGCTTCCTGTGATGGTAATTTTTAATTTTGGTCAGATATGATGCCAATTTATATTCTGTCTTAATTTTGGGGAAATAGGATAATTTTCTGTTTCTTTGAGTTGTCTTTGCCAATGATGAATATATTCTTCTTGAGTCGTGTTTTGTATTTGTTTTAATTTTGCCTGCATGAATGGATACATTTAGCTGGTGCTTGTCCACTAAGTACTGTAAAGGGTCACTCTCTGGGTGTGCTGCTCTGTGTATAAAAGCACAGTGATGGTGATTTTCTGGGGAAGATAGGTGGAACCAGAATTTACTGGCTCTCTTTTGAATGTCAGTCAAGAGAGGAAATCTGCCCAGTTCTGCCCTACAGCCCAGATTAGAAGCACTTCTTTGAACTCCCAGGATGTTTTTACAAAATTCGAGGTGGAAAGTTTCAACTGAACTTCAACTGAACTGATTCATAATTTAGTTTAATATAGGTCCCAAGATTTCACTGCCACATAGAAGGATGGGTTTGATGACACTGTCAAATATTTTCAGCCACAGTTTGATTGGGGGGGTTACATTTGAATAATATTTTTCTTACACTGTAAAATGCCCTACAAGTCATGTCTGTTAGGTCCTTTCCAGCCATGTCAAATTGTCCAGAAGCCGAGATTGTCAGACCTAATAATTGTAACTGGTAACATGGCTAAGAATTTCTCCCCCAAATGTAAAAACAAATTTTGTGTCTCTAAGATGATTTTTCTTTTGATAAATTATGACTTTAGACTTGTCCATGTTTATGGGTAAGGCCCAGTTCCTACAGTAATTTTCTAGAATTGAGAGGCTTTCGTGTAGTCCCTCTTCTGTAGGTGAGAGCAGCAGTAGGTCGTCTGCGTACTGGCTGGAAGAGTTTTGAAGCATTGTGGCCAATTCATTTATGTAAATATTAAATAAAGTTGGGCTTAGGCTGCAGCCTTGACGAACTCCCTTATTCTGGCTGAAATATTCAGTTCTTTTGTTGTTTATTGTAATGCAGCATTTGTTGTCTTTGAACATGTCCTTAATTAAATCATAAACCTTTCCTCCTATTCCACTCTGAATCAGTTTTAGGAAGAGTCTGTTATGCCAAACTGAATCAAAGGCTTTTTTTTTTTTTTTTTTTTTTTTTTTTAAATCAGTGAAGCAACCAAATATTTTTCCTTGTTTTGTTTGGTGGACAAGTGTGCAATGTGTAGATGTGATCAGTTGTTCTCCGTTTTGGCATGAATCCAATTTGACAGTTGCTTAAAAGTCTTGTGTTCTTGGAGATACTGAACTAATCGGTCATTCATTATACAGCAGAATAGTTTGCCACGGTTGCTGCTCACTGAAATGCTCATGTAGTTGTTTGGGTTAAATGTGTCACCTTGTTTGAAGACTGGGGTGATTTTGATTTTCTTTCCAATTCTCTGGAAAGTGTCCAGATTTTAAGAGCAAACTGAATAATTTGAGAATGGCCTCATTCAGTTTGGGGCTGCCATGTTTCAACATCTCATTGCAAATTCCATCTGAGCCGCAAGATTTTATATTTTTGAGGGATCTGATTTTTTCACAGAGTTCCTTTAGTGATATGGGGGTGTCCAAATGATTTAATTGGCCCTTTATTGTGTACTCTAGTTGATGTAGTTGGCAGGTCATATTTTTTTGGGTGGGGTTTAGTTCACTTTGTGTATAAAGGTTTCCATAATGTTCTGTCCAGATGTTTGGGTCACAGATGGGAATTTGTTCTTCTTTTTCGGACTTATTTAAATTGTTCCATAATTCCCAGAATACATTTTGATCAACTGCTTCCTCAATCTTGTTGAGCTTTGTTGTCATATGTTCAGCTCTTTTGCTTTTTAGCAGAGACTTGTACTTTAAGAGTTTGTTGATAGGTGGCACGTGTTTGTTGGTTTGAGGGGTCTCTGTGTTTTTTTATTTGATAACAATCGTAGTTCTTTTCTTGACGTTTGACATTCTTTGTCAAACCAGAATTCATTTTGATTTTTTTTTTTCAATGATTTGCTGGCAACTGTGAAAAAGATTTTATTTAATTGTTCTGTTGCCATATTAATGCTTTTATCATCTTCTCCAAATGTGGTGAAGAGAACCGCATCTATCATGTTCTCAACCTGAGTGCTGTGGAGATCAGCTTCATACTGGGCTGGACTATCTTTTCTCCAGAAGAATCTGGTTGGGAGGGGATACAGTTTAGACTTCTAATCTGAAGATGGTAGAAGACTGGCTGACTTGTTCAGACTAATGACAATGTGATATGAGTGGTCTGAGAAAGGTAGCTGTGGCATCACTGTGAAGTAAATTATCTTGTTTTGGTCTAGATCTGTTTTTATTTAAGGAACCCCCCAAAAATGTGCTGCTGCCTAGAGAAGAGCAGTAGGTAAATCGGCCCAGAGAATCACCCTTTGTTCTGCCGTTAACTATATGGAGACCCAGGTTTTTACAGAGCTGCAGAATTTGCTTTTACATTTTTGTTTATCGTGTCATCATAGCTCAGACGTGGTTCAGTAGGACAATTGTTTTGATGTACACTACCGGTCAAAAGTTTTCAAACACTTGACTGAAATGTTTCTCATGATCTTAAAAATCTTTTGATCTGAAGGCGTATGCTTAAATGTTTGAAATGTGTTTTGTAGACAAAAATATAATTGTGCCAACATATTAATTTATTTCATTACAAAACTAAAATGTAATAAAAAATAAAAAAAAATGTTTTGGAAATTGATGACTTGGACCAAATAATAAAGAAAAGCAGCCAGTAAGTGCCCAACATAGATGGGAACTCCTTCAGTACTGTTTAAAAATCATCTCAGGGTGATACCTCAAGAAGTTGGTTGAGAAAATGTCGAGAGTACATGTCTGCAAATTCTAGGCAAAGGGTGACTACTTTGAAGATGCTAAAATATAACACAGTTTTGAATTATTTTGGATTTTGTTTAGTCACAACATAATTCCCATAGTTCCATTTATGTTATTCCATAGTTTCAATGACTTTACTATTGTTCTAAAATGTGAAGTAAACAAATTATAATAAAGAATAAGTGTATTTTGGATGTATAATTTGTGAAATTTTGGCACTGATTTAGAAAATATGACTGATCATGCAAAAAAACGTTCTTTTATTTAAGGATAGTGATATGAAGCCATTTATTATCACATAGTTGCTTGGCTCCTTTTTAAATCATAATGATAACAGAAATCACCCAAATGGCCCTGATCAAAAGTTTACATACCCTTAAAATGTTTGGCCTTGTTACAGACACACAAGGTGACACACACAGGTTTAAATTGCAATTAAAGTTTAATTAACGGGGAATCTTGTGAAAATTGATGGCAAGATGAATGCAGCATGTTATCAGAAAATACTGGCAGACAATTTGCATTCTTCTGCACGAAAGCTGCGCATGGGACGCTTTGGACATTCCAGCACGACAATGACCCTAAGCACAAGGTCAAGTTGACCCTCCAGTGGTTACAGCAGAAAAAGGTGAAGGTTCTGGAGTGGCCATCACAGTCTCCTGACCTTAATATCATCGAGCCATATCATTAGACTCTAATCGACTCCATGTCTCAAGTAATATTATGGTATCTAAACTATATACAGTATTTACAAAAATCAGGGTTCTTGCTTTTTTTCTCCAAAACCAGCAGAAAACATTCCCTGAATGTTGTAGCTTGTGATTTTAAGTGATGGCAATGTGATTTTGACCAGAAATAAGAATGTATGATTCCTGACCCAATCATGTAATATTCATGAAATATACTGAATACCTTGGAATATCAGCTGTATAACAAAAAGATTTAGTAAAATAATGAATATGCTTAAATTAAGCTCTTGCTAATCAGCTAATTATTTTTCATATATACGCTTCAACATGTTTTTTTTATCTGGCTGAGGACGCTTGTGTCTGCAATACCTCTTCCCGTCACAGCAGCGTAGTTGTCTGTCTGCCGGCATGCTGTCTCACCCTTTCCTCGTAGTCAGGGTGTGTGTTCTCAGAGCATTTCAGTGTTGCATCATGCCCTCTTGATGAATTTAGAGACAGTCATATAGGTGCTCATGAGTGATGCACTGATGATTTTCTCTCTCTCTCTCTCTCTCTCTCTCTCTCTCTCTCTCTCTCTCTCTCTCTCTCTCTCTCTCTCTCTCTCTCTCTCTCTCTCCTCACACACACACACGTTGGTGTGGCTATCCTTATGTAGGACTCTCCATAGACATAATAATATTTATACTGTATGAACTATAGTTTCTATCCCCTAACCCTAATAATATGATTACCTGCAGCCAAATCATACAGCAGTGCTGATGTAGAGCCATATCGCACTCTTGCTCGTGTGATATTGCTTAAATATATTATACACACATGCTCAGTGACCACTTTATTAGGAACACCTGTACACCTAATTCATGCAATTACATAATCAGCCAATCGTGTGGCAGCAGTGCAATGCATTAAATCATGCAGATTTTGTGGAACCCCATGTGGTCTTCTACTGTTGTAGCCCATCCACCTCATGGTTCAACGTGTTGCTCATTCTGAGATGTATTCTCCTCACTACAATCGTACGGAGTGGTTATCTGATTTACCGTAGCCTTTCTATCAGCTCGAATCAGTCTGGCCATTCTCCGTTGACCTCTCTCATCAACAAGGTGTTTTGTCTGCAGAACTGCCACTCACTGGATGTTTTTTGCTTTTGGCTCCATTCGGAGTAAACTCTTGAGATTGTTGTTCGTGAAAATCCCAGGAGATCAGCAGTTACAGAAATACTCAAACCAGCCCATCATGGCACCTACAATCATGCCACGATCAAAATCACTGAGATCACATTTTTTTCCCCATTCTGATGGTTAATGTGAACACGATTGGCTGATTAGATAAATCACATGAACAAGTAGGTGTACAGGTGTTCCTAATAAAAGTGCTCAGTGAGTGTATATACATACAGTACATTCACGCAAAAAAACTGCTTAGAGACTCAGATTGGCGGTATTCTCAGATGGAGGAGATATCCAGGCTTCATCACTTAACATGAGGAACCAGACAGGAAAAGAAGATGAAATTTTAAACTTTCAGGACATCCTGTGACCCAGCGCCTCCCTCCTCCCCACCCAACCGGCCACTTCACCGGTGCGGCATGGAGCACGTGGGCTTCGGCTGTCAAAAACAGGATACACACTCACCACACGGCTGAGAACAATAGCTAATAGAGCAACAAGAATAGGAAAAGTAAGCATGATGGCGGAAGAGGAGAAGGATATGATGGAATTCTAGAGAAGGAATTGTAGGGATTTTGTGAAAATCGATTTAAGGATGAGAATTACTGTAAGCAGGAAGAGGGGTTCAACATTCTGGATTTGGGCAATGTTTCAAGGAGACCAAATTTGCTCATGTTTGTGTGAAGTTTCAGAGAACTTTTCTCTGCTGTTGTTTTAGGAAGAAAAAAAGAAGTTTGAGTAGGAACTTCTCAGCTGAGCTTCATAATACAGTACAGTTCAGCTAAAATAAAAATTCTCTCATTATTTACTCATTATTATTATTTGACAAATTTTCACACACCTCTGTTCCATACATTGACATTTCATAGAGACCACTTCTGTCAAGCTTATCAAAAACACCATAAAAGTCATCCATATGACTTTACAATAGCTTTGTGTGAGGGAACAGACTGACATTTCAGTCATTAGTCACTAGGGATGGGCATCCTAAAGAATTTAACGATTCCAGTTCCGATTTCTCTTAACGAGTCTGGTTCCTTAACAGATACTTATAGCACTTTTGAGATAAAAATTTGAAAATAACAAATTCACTTTTTTATTGGATTTACTGCCCTCAGCAGCCTGTGACTTTTTAATGAATAATAATAATATACATATACACACACACACACACACACACACACACACACACACACACACAAACATATATAGATTTTATTCATAAATTTGTATAAATATACCTTTAATTACTATGAAACTCATAATGTGCATCAACTAGTAATTACTCAAGATTTAAAGGAATATTCCAGGTTTAATACAAGTTAAGCTCAATTGACAGCATTTGTGGCATAATGTTGATTACCACAAAAACTAAGTTTGACTCGTCCCTCCTTTTCTTTAAAAAAAAAAAAAAAAAAAAAAAAGCAAAAATTGATAATACAGTGAGGCACTTATAAAAGTTATTGGGGGAATTTTTTGGAGGGTTTAAATGCAGACTTACAATGTTATAAGAGCACGTATATTAATTCTTCTTTTAAAACTTGTGTAATTTTTGAGCTGTAAAGTTGTTTAAATCATCGTTTTTACGATCTTTTTTATGCCATTATGTCATAATGGCAACCAAGTTGTAAAATTGGATATAACTTTACACAGAAAAGATTAGTAAGCAATTTTTTTTCACACTAATATCATGTTAACATGCATATTGTTTACGTCTTGAGCTATATATTTACCAACTGGCTGGACTGACATCACGGTGAATTCAGAAATAGTATGTTGACTTTTCTTTACCGAAAATCGGTCTGTGTTTACCGAAATTCGAAACACTGCCCCCAGTGGCCAAAGCATTAAGTGTTGTAGGGCGTATGGGCACGTGTTGGGTCCATTTTCCAGGGAAAAATGTCCATGGAGGGGTGCTAAAAGCGAGTTGTGAAGCGAGATGTTTTCGGCTGTAAAGACTGTAATACAGTGAAGAGGAATGCATGAAAAGGAACCCCCCAAATACATTAAAACTGAGAATACAGGACGAACGCCTGAAGCAGCGATTCAAAGTGTCTTTGCTAACAAATGTCGAGCTTGCTTTTTAAAAGCCACATCAATATGCAATATCTCACTTTCTGATAAGATCTCACAGATGCTCCTCAAAGTTCTTACACAAATAGAGGCGAGAAGACACACACACACACACACACACACACACACACACACACACACACACACACACACACACACACACACACACACACACACACTTCCACACACTTCCACACAGATGTACACCCACACATATACACGCGCGCGCACACACACACACACACACACACACACACACACACACACACACACACACCATTACTCCGCAACCCACCTACATTTTGCTGCAATGGTTCAAAATCACAATTTAGTCAAGTTTAACCTTAAGTCAGCAGTGTAATTAGTTAAGTTTCAGTGTTACTTTTCTCCTTCGAGAGATATTCAATACTTTGTTCTTATAACTAAGTTTAAAGTTCCATGTGCACAATTAGACAATATTTTTAAAGATGTTCCCCAATGTTTTGCCAAGAAAAATATTAACTCTTTTTACTAGTTTCCATGGAAAAGATCGCACAGCAAATTCTCTCTTACATTTTAGCTTTAGTTTTAAAATTCAAAGCAAACTGCAAAAATTAGGTTTGAATGTGAAGAAGTGATATTTGTAAGCTCTTATATGCAAGTTGACAACAAATTGATGACCTTTTGACGAAGACACTGCGCGCTTTCGCTACATTAAATAATTTGCTTTTCCTGTAAGTTCTAAATGATACATTTGAGCAATTCTGTTACTGTTAGGAATGACTCAATCGAGGCTAAGATGGAACCAAATTTATTTTCTCTTTCACTGAAAAACTCAAGCGTTAGGCAATAGCGTAAAGTGGTTACAACGGCCCTAAACAATGTCTGTCTAGGAATTAAGTAATAGTAGCAATGGTACAATTTCACAAGTTATTAACAATTCCAAAAGTGTTTTTATCAAAAGGTTTTATTTTTACCTATTTTTAATCAAACAAACAAACTAATTATTTTTTTAGGTCACCATGCAAACCTCAAAATAACTGTCATTCAAAGTGCAATCTGTGAGCAACTTGTTTGTGTGTGAATTAATATATAACTGCGCTGTTTTCTCAGTGGAGGCCAGTGCAGTTCATGCAAATAACTGCAGGATTCTTTCCTGGTTGCATTCATTATGAGTGAAAGCACCTTTTCGCACTTAAAATGACAGTTGTGAATTATTCAACTGTGACAGAGAACACATACTGGAACGTTCAGCATGATATTTGTGTTTTCACGAGACAAAACAAACAAATAAAGCCCACACAAATCTGTTAACAAAATTTTCACTAACGTCATCCAGATAAATGTAAATTATTAAACAACTATTACATTCAGTATGGCTGTGTATATATATATATATATTTACTTGACTGAATTTATTTCTCATGATATTAACCTTTTGAACTGAAAACTTAAATGCTTGAGATTAGTTTAGCAGACAAATATAAATTGTGAATATGTATAAATGTATTTAAAAAACTTGCATTTGGTTTATTTATTTATATTAGTTGGGCTGGATACAGAAGGAAAATCAGCTAACACGAGCTGTGAAAGCAGTAAACTAGACAAAGTCTGGCTACTTTGAAGAAGTTAAAATATACGATAGTTTTGATTTATTAACAGTTTTGATTTTTAACATCTTTGCTATTTCGATATTACATCATTTTGAAGGCTTTACTATTGGTGGAACTATTGGTACTATTGGTAACTAAAGGTGGAAAATAGTATTAATATAGAATGAGAAGGTGTGTTTAAACTTCAGTCTGGTGGTGTATATACAGATATATTAAATGTATTGGCAGGTTAATGCAGAAAAAAAAGCTTAAACCAAAATGAATAAGAAATTTACAGATGCAACCTGAAAATAAATAAAAACGAAGAATTTGGTGTTACATTATTTCTAAAATACCAAAGCCATTTCTACAAATATATTTTATATATATAATTTAAATAAAAACCTATAATATATCAGATAAATATATAATAATTTAGAAGTATTATTTATATAATAATTAAGTTGTCTGGAATTTACCAGAAAAGAGTAACTACTGACTTTTCAGCTACTTTTCTTCTTGATTCTAGAACCTACAATCCAGAGGCATGAGAACCTATTATTTTTAAAAGACTTTTAAAGTACATATATGATTGATTTACCTTTTTGTCTCCATTTAATTTCCATTCATCATAATTGTTCCCCTAATTAAAACAATTACAAATTCTGGGTATTAAATCCACCCTGCAATTTGCTCCTAAAACTTTTGTGTAAAGCCCTTTGTTCAAACTCACACCTGAACCAACACATTCAGTCCAAATCAAAGTCATGTTCAAGCCTGCAAACTTCACCTTTTGCCCATCACACTTAAATAAACCTGACAACAAAAATCTCATGCTTAATAAATTCTAAAGACCAGCATGCAAAATGAATCAAACCTGTTTGGTAGTTACACATGGGAACTCAAAGAGATAAGATATGGTTCATCACTCTAGCGCAGACTTTAGATTTACAGCTTTAAGTTTGAAAAGCATCACAAAATAAAAAGGACTAAGCAGTAATATATACTACAAATAAGATGTATAAATACATTTATAAATTGGTAAATTAAGTAGAGGGATTTTGTTAAAAAAGCAAAATGCACTCTTACCCCCAAAAGTATATAAGAATACAATTAAGAAAACTGTTAGTTTTTAAAAATATTGTTTGTTATGCAATATATCTTATAATGCTAGAAAAGCAAAAAAAAGCAATGCTGCTTAACACAAAGCACACAAAGTAAAGTGGCTCGACAAAAAGCAAGTCTTACCTACAGTAGATGTGTAGACTGTTATGATGAAAGACAGAGAGTTATGCTTGTTTTGTTGGGCGACTGTCGAGATTGTCTGTGCTGAAACTTTTCTCTATTCTAAATGTTTTAATGGAGGCCTGTCTAATTTCCGCTGTGGGTCTGGGCTCATTTCATCTCATGGTGAAGAGAGAGGGTAGGTGGAAGAGGTAGGTTTTTGGGAACATGTAGGCGAAGAGTGAAAGTCTAATGGCATTTTCCAGTTGACACCTCTCACGTGCGGAAATCACTTTTACCATTTCGGACAAGATAAAGCGCAAGATAAGGATTATTTATAAGTTTGGCTACATTCTCAAGTGTTAAACGTGTAAACAATCAAAAAAACATTGCATGTTTATTTGTGTCTTACATGTTGTTGCAGACCTCTGTTTGAATGCCAAGTTTTTGCCAATGTTTTTACAAACAAAGACTGAAAATCTGCTTTGTTCTCAAGTGTTAAACATTTTAGAACATAAAAAAAACAAAACAGATCTGTTATGTTCTCCAAAAACAAAACAAAACAGATAAACAAAAAAAGACCAAAGATGTTTGTCAAGTAAAACTTGCACAATGCTCTTGTATAACTTTTGACTATTTTAACTGTTTACAAACAATAATCGAAAAGGTGTTTTAGAAGGCTTTAGAAGTTTGAAAACAAATAAGATAAGCTTCTAGGGATCATTTATAAAAGTTCTCCAACATTAAACGTTTAAGATACATCAACACACACATGTACACGATTTTGCACTGCATATCACTGTTTACAAACAATAATCAAAAAGTGTTTAAGAAGTTTTTAGATCTTTACAGACAAAATTGCATTCTATATGTTCGTTTGACATTGCCCCAAAACACAAAGTCCTTCAACCTCAGATACAAGCAGCAAAACAGAAAGTACTCAGTGAGGTGCGCTCAAATCACAAAGATGATTTGATGGACAGCAGCAATGATCAAACACATTTATCTCAGTGAGCTTCTCTGGCCTACTCTGTTTGATTTCATTGATGTTGTGGCAAGCCCTGAAAAACTCACTTAACAACCTATTGTTCACTCACTCTCATCAAACCTCGGCTCAATAGGACACATGCAACAATGCAGACCCGAAAAGAGGAGGTCAGAGTTTGAATAACAGTAAGAATAGACTTTTGTTCACTTGCCTGCCCTAGCTAAACTCTCTACCTATGGGAAATAATGTCACGAGGTTGCGCATCCATCAAACACCGAGCTGTAGAGCTTTTCTGCACATTTGGCAAACTTTTCTATTCTATGATTTATTCTCCAGAACTTGAGAGATTTACAACTCATATTTGAACCAGGCTTTTCTACAAAGACATTCAGCTCAACACTGTTAAATGCAGTATTGTAAAATGACAAGTTACAACGAAAACTGCAAAACGATGACCCTTTCTATACAAATTCCTAGCTATTTCTTTGAAAAAGAAGAGGCCAATGGACTTGAAATCTACTGAACAATGTGTTTACAGTAGGTCTGCTATTCAAAGTCAAGTAACAGAAAAATCAGCCTTGAATGAATGAATGAATGAATGAATGAATGAACGTTACATTTATATAGTGCTTTTCTGACACTACACACAAAGCGCTTTACACAGTGAACAGGGGACTCTCCTCAACCACCACCAGTGTGCAGCATCCACCTGGATGATGCGACGGCAGCCATAGTGCGCCAGTATGCTCACCACACACCAGCTATTGGTGAAGAGGAGAGATGAGAGTTATAGAGCCAATTAATGGATGGGGATTATAAGGAGGTCATGACGGAGAAGGGCCAATGTGGGGAATATGGTCAGGACACTGGGGTTATACCCCTACTCTTTACGAGAAGTGCCCTGGGAGTCAGGACCTCAGTTTAACGTCTCATCTGAAGGACAGTGCCTTTTTACAGTACAGTGTCCCCATCACTATACCAGGGCATTAGGACCCACATGGACCACAGGGTGAGCACCCCCTGCTGGCTTCCCTAATACCTCTTCCTTGACTTTCAGAAAAGAAAAGTAATAGACTGATTTATCAGCTGATATTCGGCCATTTACTGTGTTCGGCAGATAAACTTGTTCACTTGGTTTTTTGGTATTTGGTATTGTTTGTTCCTCTTTGAGTCCATTTCAAAATACTGACATCCAGGTCAAAACAATTGTGTACATTTTTTTTATTTTTTTTTTATTTCAGCCATTTTTTTTTTTTTTTTGTCATTGAATTGCATTATTATGTATAAATCACATTATAACCTGCTCTCTAGATCCCAACCACTGTGCCGCTGCACACTAATGTGCTGTGAAAGATTGTCAGATGTGCCGTGGAAAATGATCAAATTACACAAAATAAATAAATTCATGAAAAAAAAATTCTAATAATTTCAAGGGATCCAAACTCCTCACCTTTCAACGAAATTCGCCATTTTGAAACCATAACCGGACACTTTTGTGATAGTGAAGAGCTACGATTGATGTTTAAAAGTGAGTGATATTTATACGCGTTTAGGGGCTTTCACATGATTCGTGCCGGTGCTGCAGACACTGAAGTCTATGAAATGTCGCCACTTTACACCAGTGCTTTTCACATGTTTTTGCTTCACAAATAATGTCTTTGAGAGTACTAAGCAACAAGACATATTTAAACACTGTCTAAATTTGTGAAGAGATATTGAATGTCTCATCATTTCTTTTAATTAAATGTTACCTTATCATTAACGAATATCAGAGACCCCAGTTATTGAACTAATTTAAATTCACCAAGCAAACGCTAAGACCTAAACATAAACTAGTCCTTTTATTACTTTCTGCAATCAAAGTAACTGCCAGTTTTTTTCTCTCTCTAGCTCTCTTCCAAATACATGTTTTCAATGTTTATTGTGCACATCTCCCACTTTCAAACTCGTGAAATCGCCCCTTCGTGATGCTTTCTGCAATGTTTATCATATGGAGGGCAAGGCGGTGCTTGACGCTGGCGTTGACGCCTCGACTCAACTCATGTGAAATGTGCTTTACAATGACGAAAGAACATTATTGAAACACAAAATTATCATTATTTGTCATTATTGTGGTCTTTTCTGATAAAAGTCATGTTCAGCAGTTTAAATCTGTTGGAAAATGATACCGTAGTTCTGCTTTGTGTTTATAATTCTTAAACATTCTTCTGAAGTCAATAGATTTGTAATCATGCAAGTTTTAATGAAGAAGGACGTTATTGAAACTCACTATTTTTAGACTATTATTGTTGTCTTTTTGGATGAAAAATCATGCTCAAACTGAAGGAAAACAACAGATCTGCTTTGTTCTTATAGTGCCTAAATACTATAAAGTCTCTTGGTAGATTTCGGTCGTGAACGACTCAAAATGATTCACTGACTTGCTCATAGAACATAAGACGCTCACTTGTCGCCACTTAGTGACATTTCCAGAAGGGGTCACTGAACTAATCAGTTAACAAAATTGAACAAATTTGTGAAACAGAAGCAAGTCTCACCAAAATACCCTTTATGTTTGCAGCTAATTCTGCACAATTGTGTAGTTAATTTGATATACTTGAATCACTAAAATCACTGGAATTGGTGCTTTTAGCTTATTCTTTAAAAAATATATATCCCTGGAAAACAATTTTGTGGACCAGTGATTCTCTCACCTTTTTCACCCTTCATGAGTTTGCATCCCTGTAATTTGCTGTGGCATTGCAAGAACTAATTTGCAAGAACAAATCTACAAATTAAAAAAAGAAGCAAATTTGTTGTTTTTTTCATTACCCAATTAGCGCTCTTGCCACCTGTGACCTCATACAGCACACCATACGTGACTGCTCTAGATATCGGTATAGGTCAGGGCCGTAACCACCACAGATGTTAAGGGGGACAATATTCAATATTCAGATTATCAATGTGGGTTTTTCAACATCAGATTCTTTTATCCCCTTTTCTCCCAATTTGGAATGCCCAATTCCCACTACTTAGTAGGTCCTCGTGGTGACGCGGTTACTCACCTCAATCCGGGTGGCGGAGGACAAGTCTCAGTTGTCTCCGCTTCTGAGACAGTCAATCCATGCATCTTATCACGTGGCTCATTGTGCATGACACCGCGGAGACTCTGCATGTGAAGGCTCATGCTACTCTCCGCGATCCATGCACAAATTACCACGTGCCCCATTGAGAGTGAGAAACACTAATTGCGACCACGAGGAGGTTATCCCATGTGACTCTACCCTCCCTAGTAACCGGGCCAATTTGGTTGCTTAGGAGACCTGGCTGGAGTCACTCAGCACACCCTGGATTCGAACTCATGACTCCAGGGATGGTAGACAGCGTCAATATCCGCTGAGCTACCCAGGCCCCTCAACGGCAGATTCGGCACATTAAAGGAATATTCCAGGTTCAACCCAAGTTAAGCTCAATCGATAGCACTTGTAGTACAATACTGATTGCAACAAATTTATTTTGACTTACCCCTCCTTTTCTTAAAAAAAAAAAAAAAAAAAAAGCAAAAATCTGGGTTACAGTGAGGCACTTACAATGGAAGTGAAAGAGGGCCAATTTTTAAATGTTAAAATTCTCACTTTTTTAAAAGTTTAGCCACAAGAAATAAACAATATGCGTGTAAACATGATTTTAGTGTGATAAAATCACTTACTAACCTTTTCTGTGTAAAGTTATATCCAATTTTACAACTTTGTTGCCATGACAAAGTAATGTCAACAAACCCTAAAATGACTGTAAAAATGACAATTGAAACAACTTTACAGCTCAAACAATACATGAGTTTTAACAGAAGAATTAATGTAAGTGCTTTTATAAAATTATAAGCTTCACCCTCCCAAAATTGGTCCCATTTACTTTCATTGTAAGTGACTCACTGTAACCTCGATTTATGAAAGAAAAGGAGGGATGAGTCAAAATTAATTTTTGTGGTAATCAACATTATGCAACAAATGCTGTCGACTGAGCTTAACTTATATTGAACCCGGAATATTCCTTAACATAACATTTGCTACCTCCCGGTCTTAAATATTTGGTTACATCCTTAGTATCAGCCATTGGCAAACCCAAATCGACCACTAGAAAAGAGCAACTAATCAGCTTGTGGGGTGAACTAGGCTCAAAACTTTGCAAAGACAAGATGTATAGACTCGCTGACAGCTTGAGAGAACATCCATTTGTTTCCCGTCTCCAAATAGGTTGATTCTGACCTCTCGAACTGTGTTTTAAGAACCCGAACACACACAGAGAAGGACAAGAATGGAGCTGAAATGGAGTTGGATGGAAAGAAGATAAAGGCTGAGCATAAACACAAGAAATAAGGAAAAAGCAAAAGGTCGGGGAGTCTCTCCTGACAGGCAGCTTTGTGTACAGTAAGCCACTATGAAGCCTTGCGGTCACTTCGCCAACTTCCCTTTGATATGCCCGGCCACAATAGAGGTGCACAACTCTTGGCGGGATACGAGAATATACACTCCCTACACTGACAACCACACTGACAGGACAATATGATGTCTACGTAGACCTTATTATTAAAGTTTAACACCTATACACCCGATTGCGCCACAAAAAGTTGGTTTGCCCTGAGGGATCCCTGCTTTCTGGTTATTCTGGAAGGCTGATATTGTTCAACAGAGGGATCAGCAGAGTCAGTCTCACACAGAGATGTTTGTCAAACCCATCAGCTGCCTGAATAGCAAGTGTCCACATTTGAAAAACGTGTTCAAACTCAGTAATCACACAGTAAAGAACAATGAAATTAAACACAGTTGGCTACAATGAATGCAAACCTTAATATCTAAGCCATCTTTCACTTTTAAAGTGAGCTATAGATGTCTTTAATTTTATCTAAAAGGCTCTAAAATTATTGTCTTTACATTAGAGGGAGTTTTTGATATTTTTAAAATTTTTTGGAAAGTTCTTGGTGATTTTTACATGCATTTTTATGCATTTAAAATTCCTTGTCATATCAGGTGTATCATGCAGTACTCAGTACACTTTCATAACTGGATGAGAAAACTGTCAAAAAAAAGCAAGGAAAGAAAAGCATCAATACAAATACATTCAATGCTGTCCTCGAATATTTGCCAGTGTGAGCCCACCTCCAGATCATGAGTAAGAAATGTTTTTATTTGAATAGCTTGAATAGGAAAGGCATGTCAAAATTCATGTCAAATTCCCCAGGAACTTTTCCGAAATAAAATAAGACAACGAAAAATCCTTAACACTATAGTGAAATATTTCAGCGCCTTTCAAGGACTAAGCACATTCATTTCAACTCATTTTAATAACAACATAAGAGTGCGCGTTGAAAGCTGGTTGTCATCATCATTTCCTAGCAGCCATATGCGCACACATGCTGCCTTAACAAACACACATCACAGAACAGTCTCGTGAAGAAAAACGAATTGTTTTGATGCAGAAGATATTCCTCAAATGGAGTTTGTAGAACTCCAAGGGTTCATAAAACCGGGGCATTTTTGAGGTTTTTCATCAAGAGGTTTACCGATGCGTAAAAGGTAAGGCAAGGCAAGGCAAGGCAAGCCAAGGTGTTGCAAGTACATGATCGTGGATAAATCCACCACTTTTAACATTCTGCACTTATAATGCCATTCTGTTACATAGCTCTCTTCAAACAGACACAAACACTTCCATCGTGCCAAAGCTCCGTGCGTAAAGTTTCAAAACAAAGCACCACCTGAACACTTACCAACTCCTAAACTCTGCGCTTCCCCAAACTTTATTCCTTCGCTCCTTCCGTCGTCGCTTGGCACCACTGAATCGAAACACCGCATGCAAAATGTGGTTTTCCCTGGTGTCAGTGAATAATGCGCCTCTGTCTATCAATGGCATACAGCAAAACCTGAGACTTGAATCGCACAGCTGATGAACGCGGCGTATTCGCTCCCGATCCAGCCTCCCTTCGCTCCAGAATGACTTTCTGCTGGTGTTCTGTTTCCAACATTCTCAGTCCCGCTGCTTGTCATTCACCTCCCTCTTAAAGGGAAAGCTCATCTAATTCTCTGGGTTTCCCATGGCAGAAGGAAAAATGCTGGGACTCCTTGGAAAGGGAGATGCCTCATGTCTGTTGTTGTTTCAAGTTCAGCATTAAAGCTGGCTGACTTGTTTTATCCTTTAGTTTACGTAGCTTTATTGCACACAGTTAGGAAAATATTTCTAATAAGAGTGTTTTAGAAAAGAATCACAACAACAGGCACTTTTATAGGTTTCTTTATGCATGCCTGATGAAGGTCGTGCGACTGAAACATCGCAAATAAATTCTTGATTGTGTTCTACAAGCTGTATGGTAGTGTGTGGGATTTTTTTGTTTTTTGTCTTGATAATACTTTTCTTAAATAAAAAATAAAAATATAGGATTAGAATTAGTTTAGTATGACTTTAGAAGACTTGGAATATAGCGCATGAGACATTTGGAGTACAGTTATGGTGAGGGTTTTTTATTTTTTGAGCTTGACAGCCCATAGTCCTTTCAGTTTCACTGTATTGAATAGAAAATAATGTGGAGCCTTGATCCCGCCACAGAATAAAAAAAATAAAAATGGTATTTCTGACTTTACATCTCAAAATTCTGAATGTATTTCTTGCAGTTCTAACAAATAAAGTGACAACTGCAAGATTTCAACTCACAATTGTGACTTTATATCCCACAATTGCAACTTAATTTCTTTACAGTATATCTCGCTATTGTGATATTTTATTTTTTGGAATTGTGAGTTTATATCTCAATATTGCATGTTTATATCTCGCAGTTGTGACTTTATTTCTTGCAGTTACGAGAAAAACTGTGATGATTGTGAGATGTAATGTCACAATAGCGAGGCATAAAGACGCAATTACAAGGAACAAAGTAGCAGTTGCAAGATTTAAACTCACAATTGCGACTTTTTTCTAGGAATCGCAACTTTATATCTTGCAATTGTGACTTTATATCTTGCAATTGCAAGTTCATAGCTCGCAATTGTGACTTTCTATATTGCATTTGCAAGAAATAATGTCGCAATTGCAAGATATAAATTTGCAATAGCAAGATATAAAGTTGAAATTCCAAGAAATAAAGTTGCAAATGCTGGATTTAAACTCACATTTGCTAATTTTTTCTTGCAATTGCGAGTATACAGTATATCACACAATTGCAAAATTATTTCTTGGAATTGATAGTGTACATTTGTGCTCAAAAGTTTGCATACCCTTGGAGAATTGGTAATATATGTACCGTTTTTAAAGAAAACATGAGCGAGCAGGCAAAACACATTTCTTTTATTTCTTATGGGATTCATATTCAACTGCAGGTTATAATAGAATGGCACAATCATAAAACAAACCATGGCAACAAAGAAAAAAATGAAATGACCCCTGTTCAAAAGTCTGCATACCCTTAGTTCTTAATACTGTGCATTGCCCCCTTTAGCATCAATGACAGCGTGCAGTCTTTTGTAATAGTTGTCTATGAGGCCCCAAATTCTTGCAGGTGGTATAGCTGCCCATTCGTCTTGGCAAAATGCCTCCAGATCATGCAAAGTCTTTGGTCGTCTTGCATGAACCGCACGTTTGAGATCTCCCCAGAGTGGCTTGATGATATTAAGGCCAGGAGTCTGTGATGGCCACTCCAGAACCTTCACCTTTTTCTGCTGTAACCACTGGAGGGTCAACTTGGCCTTGTGCTTAGGTCATTGTCGTGCTGGAAAGTCCAAGAGCGTCCCATGCGCAGCTTTCGTGCAGAAGAATGCAAATTGTCTGCCAGTATTTTCGGATAACATGCTGCATTCATCTTGCCATCAATTTTCACAAGATCCCCCGTGCCTTTAGAGCTCACACACCCCCAAAACATCAGTGAGCCACCACCATGCTTCACAGTGGGGATGGTATTCTTTTCACTATAGGCCTTGTTGGCCCCTCTCCAAACATAGCGCTTATGGTTGTGACCATAAAGCTCTGTTTTGGTCTCATCACTCCAAATAACAGTGTGCCAGAAGCTGTGAGGCGTATCAAGGTGTTGTCGGGCATATTGTAACCGGGCTTTTTTGTGGCACTGGCGCAGTAAAGGCTTCTTTCTGGCAACTCGACCATGCAGCTCATTTTTGTTCAAGTATCATCGTATTGTGCTCCTTGAAACAACCACACTGTCTTTTTCCAGAGCAGTCTGTATTTCTCCTGAGGTTACCTGAGGGTTTTTATTTGTATCCCGAACAATTCTTCTGGCAGTTGTGGCTGAAATCTTTCTTGGTCTACCTGACCTTGGCTTGGTATCAAGAGATCCCCGAATTTTCCACTTCTTAATAAGTGATTGAACAGTACTGACTGGCATTTTCAAGGCTTTGAATATCTTTTTATATCCTTTTCCATCTTTATAAAGTTCCATTACCTTGTTTCGCAGGTCTTGACAGTTCTTTTCTGCTCCCCATGGTTCAGTATCTAGCCTGCTCAGTGCATCCACGTGAGAGATAACAAACTCATTGACTATTTATATACAGACACTAATTGCAATTTAAAAAGCTACAGGTGTGGGAAATTAAATATTAATTGCCATTTAAACCTGTGTGTGTCACCTTGTGTGTCTGTAACAAGGCCAAACTTTCAAGGGTATGTAAAAATTTTGATCAGGGCCATTTGGGTGATTTCTGTTATCATTATGATTTAAAAAGGAGCCAAACAACTATATGATGTTAAATGGCTTCATATGATCACTATCCTTAAATAAAATACTTTTTTTGCATGATCAGTCATATTTTCAAAATCAATGCCAAAATTTCACAATTTCTGCCAGGGTATGCAAGCTTTTGAGCACAACTGTATATCTTGCAATTGAGAGAAATATTGTTGATATAATGCGAGGTATAACGTTGCTATAGCGAGATACAGAGTCGCAATTTGGAGAGATAAAGTCACAGCTGCAAAATATAAACTTGCAATTGCGATATATAAAGTCGCAATTGTAAGTTAATATCTGGCAGCTGTGACTTTATCTCTCCAAATTGTGACTCTGTATCACGCAATTACAACTTAGTATCTCGCAATTGTGAGTTTATATATCGTAATTGTGACTATTTCTTGGAATTGCAAATTTATATTTTGCAATTGTGACTTGGAATCTCG
The DNA here is from genome assembly GCF_019703515.2 of Myxocyprinus asiaticus. Lineage (NCBI taxonomy): Eukaryota > Metazoa > Chordata > Actinopteri > Cypriniformes > Catostomidae > Myxocyprinus > Myxocyprinus asiaticus. The sequence goes on along the minus strand of NC_059380.1, from coordinate 35,443,013 downwards.
CAGTTGTAAGTTTAGGCTATATCTTGTAGCCGTGACTTTATTTCTCCAATTTGCGACTCTGTATCTCGCTATAGCAACTTTATATCTCGCCTTATATCGACATTACTTCTCTCAATTCCAAAAAATAATTGTGTGATATATACAGTTGCAAGAAAAAAATATTTCTTGGAATTTCAATTTTATATCTCACAATTGTAGGAGTTACAGAATTACACCTTTAAATTTTTTTATTCAGTGGCAGCATCCGGCTTCCATAGCAGACAGAACTTTCTGCAAATTAACAAAATAAGGTTTTGTTTACACTGAAGAAAGAAAATCATACAGGTTTAGAATGAATTGAGGGTGAGTTAATGATGGTATAGTGCTTGTTTTTTTTTTTTTTTTTTTTTTTTGGTGTGTAAAATTGTATGCTTATCGTCACTTCTAAAGCTGATTCATGGGGGGGGGGATATCATAAAGTGATTGAATAATTACTGGTTTATTCAAATCTTTTATCATTCTTTGATTATTTGAAAGAAAAAAAAAAGGTGCTCATGTGTTATGACAAAAAAATTGAACAGTAAGGCATATCCTCGCTTGCCAAACACTCTTAAACCTGACATCCAATACTTCAACATTTTGAGAGAACCGTTAATTAAGAATTTTGCAACAGCAGCGTCATTGTATTAAACTTCTCGCTAACGAGGGGCTCAACCACAGTCCCCGAACCCTTTCACCTCGCGTGTTGTTTTGCACGGGGGCCCCGTCAGCCAATCTGAAACATCTAGTTGAAGCATGTCTTTCAAAGTCTTCCAGACCTGTGTTTTTACATCTTTTTCTCTCTACCTTTCCCCCCAACACACATACAGCTAGCCACAACCACGCAGGGGTGAAAGCTCAAAGCCGATGTGCCATTTCTAATCCCCTCTGTTCCTGCCTTTGTGTAGTGGCCCAGCAGGAAGTAGGAGCTGGGCAGACAACAATTAACAAAAGAGCTGTGAAGAATACAATTAGCCATCAATAGGAAACCACAGGCCTTTGTGCTTGTTTCCATGGAGATACTTTTCTACCACTATTCCAGGATTACAGAACCGTACCCTGCCTCTCCACAACACCACCACTTCTTCACAGTTTTTCCTTTAACACTCTCCATCTCTTCCTTTCTTCCTCTGCCTTTTATATCCACCTCTCCTTTCTTGCCCATCCACTCACTTTCTTTATTTCTGTGTCACTCTCTTGTCACTAAGTAACTCTGGCGGCTTTATACTCAGCTCGCACTTTTGTTCTGCTCTGAGCTTTTCAGGTCTTCTACCTTTGTGTCCCCCGCTGGGATGAGGTGAAGGTGGCAACTTTTTTCTTCAATACATGCTCCCATTTTCTTCATTTGTTCAAAGGATTACGCAGACTGTGGCTTTGTAAGGGTTGAGAAAGACCTGCACTGAAATATAACGCCCCAGTGTTCTAACCGTTCATGAAAAATAAGTCTTTATTGCTCATCTGGGCACTGTACGTTTCAGCATGGACCCTTCAACCATTGTCCAGGAGTCCATAGTGTTTATTAATATTTCACACTGTTGATTGTTCCGAGCTAACAAATTTATGTTCTGAAACATTTCCTAAATGTTTCATTTTGGTTGTGGGAATGTTCTAAAAACCTGAAAATTTAAAGATTCACAGTACATTCCTGAAAATGTTCTCTCGATTTCAATTGTTAACCTCACTCTCACTCTTATTTCATAAAAAAGAAATAAGGGTGTGAATCATAAAACACAAGCAATTTCTGTGTCAATCGTTCGTAAAAATATTCTTACGTGAATTGTTGCAAGGAATTGAACCTGACAGTTTTCGTAAGAATGGTTTTACGAACAATTTGCACAGAAATTTGTTCAGCTTGTGTTTCGTGAATATGGTCCTTAAAGTTTAAGGACAATCAAACAGTATTGCTTCAACATAGTTTTTTTCTTTTTTTCTTTTTACATCCTAATGTTTATGTAACTTTTATGTCACATTAACTACTTGTTGGAATTACTGTAATAATGAGATATGTGTAAACTACTTTTAACTGTTTAGTCCACTGTCATTTTGGTTCTTTTTACATGACATCACAACGGTCAAGTCGGAGCTTTTATAGAATTATTTGTTTTCTTGCAATTATGAGTTCTGCGAAGACGTAAATGGTTTTTACAAATTGGAATCTCCAAATTACGGTAATTTCGACATGACGTGAAAGCCCCATAAGGCCAAAACATACTCTACACAAGAATAAGAACACCAATGCTTTTAGCTACTTGAGTTCGATTTTGGGTGTTGTTGTGTTCCGGAATGTGTCAGAACACAATTCATAGTGACGCATGACATTTCGTACTCTACGAAATTACAATACACAAACACAGATGCTTCTAGTTTCACAAGCTCGATTTCGTGTGTTTTTGCATTCCAAAACATGTCAGACAACAATTCATAACACAACGCAAGTACATGTTGCAGTTTTAACATTGCAACAAGGGATGCTATAGCGAGATTAGTGTGAACTGTCTGCTTCAACTGTGAGTTTTCTCTTTCAAGCCAACTACTATCGTGGCGGAATAACAGATTAAACAGAATAATGCTGAGCAAGTAAGGAAAAGTCAATATACGCTATTTATAGCAACTAACTTGAATAATGACATAACACGTTCGACACAGACTTTGAAGGTAACTCTATCGCCCCCTTAAGTACTGGAGATTTGTTACAGCCACAGCAAGAACACACATTAAGCATGTTCATCCGGATAGCGCTTTGGCAATGCGTAGGCCAAGTGCTTGCATCTGCGAATGCAAGCTTGTTTCTTGCCTTGGCAACATAGTTGGAACATAGTAAGGGTCCCATTATCACAACAGGCCTTTGTGCATCGAGACTCGCAAACCAAAAAACTCTACATCTTGCATGCATTTCTGCAGAAATGGTCGAACCCATGGCATTTACAAATGCAAATAACTCCATAGAAACCAAAGGTTCTTTGGACCCCTTGTCTTCATTAAAACACTGCCTGCTTGTCAGGCCCATAAGAGTCACTCTGTTTTATCTGCGCTACACACTATGCCAATTAGGTGATCATTGTGACTAATAAGTATGCTCTCACATTGTGGTTGCAAAAATGGCAAACATTATAAAAAGAACTTTGGGAGCGGATATGCTTGTGCTCTGCCTTCCTGTTTGCTTGAGCATTGCTGTGCTGTTGTACCCCTCCTCCCCTATTAAAGATCTTTATCAACACATGCAAATGCATCTCATTAAAAGCATAATTAATGAATGTGATTCATTTAATTGTTTTCCCTTTTGCAGGATGTCACAGTGAGTCAGTCATTTGTACCCTTATATTATCAAAATATAGATATTTTGAGATATAAACATATTTTTAAGTGTTATTTTCACTTGTTTTCAATATGTGGGAATGATAAGACTAAACTTATCAGGGTAGATGCTGATTTTAGCTTGTAGTCCCTCCCTGCTGGTGGAAAAAATACTCACACTATGCACATTATGTTGTGCCACAGTAGATCAGTGATTTTATAAGGCAAACAACAGGGACATTTAGAACACACACTAAATTGTGTGTCAAAATAGCATCTGAAATCAGTTAAAGTCTTTTTTAACGGAATAGTTAACACACAACATGTGCTTTTTTTATCAACATCAAGGTTTTAAGTTGACATTTGCGTGAATGTTTAAGGGGAAGTGTATTTTTTAGGTGCCCTAAAGGGATTTTTCACCCATAAATGAAAATTCTATGATGATTTAATCATCTTCATGTTGTTAAAAACCCATTCTTCAATGGAACACAAAATGAGATGTTGATTGGAACAGTATATAAGTATATAAACACACACATATCATACATACAGAACATATACATTATGTAAGATTTATTGTACCATATTAAAAACAAATATTTCAATAAAACCATCAACATATACTGTATGTCAATATATCTTTGGGTAAATAAATAAATCATGAAATGTGTAAATAAATAAATAAAAATAACATGTAAAATAAAATTTCCTTTGGACGTTGATTAATTTATTGACATATACTGTATATATACAGTATTTATTTATTTATTGACACATTTTATGATTTTTTTTATTGATATTTGTATTTATTTAATGACACACACACACACACATATATATATATATATATATATATATATATATATATATATATATATATATATATATATATATATCTATATATATATATAGATGCTTTAAATTAAAGGTTTATTTATTAATATGGCACACTGAGTGCTCCATTAAGTGATTAATGACCTTTGACATACTACTGATCAACTAGGCGACCAAACCAGTTGTGCCTGTTTAATGTGGCAACAGTGTGGAATTGTGGGAAAACCACCTTGAAATGATCACTTTCCTTTGCAACAGCTATTTACGCTGAAGCTCCAACCAAAAAGGCATTTTTGTCTATGTATGCATTTCACAACAACCAATGTGTCCTTTTAAAAAACCTGCAAAATAAGTTGCTGAGGAAATAATACTGAGCCAGATAGTCACCCAAACCACATGGGTGGTAACAGGGGCTGATACAGAACAGCAACTATGACAGATTTCTGCCCAAAAAACATGTGTGATAAGGTCAAGTGCATTATTTCTGAGAATATCGAAAGGCTGCAACCCGTTCCGATTTCTTTTCCGTCGATCTGAAGCAACAAGCATGCTTTTGTGATTTTTTTGTGGGAAAAGCGCACAGCAAAACATTTCTTTATGACCGCAAATGCTCTGCTAAATCATAAGAATTGGGTCTGGACAGCCTAATTGAGGTAAAAGCAATAGCAAAACAGCGGGTGGTTTGACAACCAAAAGGTTTGAGTGGCAAGTTGGACCTCGTTTATTTTAGGCCAATTCAAAGCTTTTTGTGCAACTTGGCTTCCACCGAATACCTCTCACCTGAACAAAATGTGTTGAGAGGCTCCAAACAAGTGTATCTGATGATCCTTTCTGGCTTAAGGCATTTTAACAGTGCCAGGGTTCTCTTTATAAACAGGAGGATATGGGAAAAGGACATCATCCTTGCTTGGTTCATATCTGACTGTTTGGATATCACGTTGTAGAATGAAAACAAAGCACGGAATTACAACAGCTATGCTGAAGCCTGGGGTGTTGCTAACATTGGATAAGGTAAGGGGCTAGTTTTTTCATCTGTTTGGGGGGGGCGTCGGTCCCGTTGTTGGGGTTAAATGCTGTGGGGGTGGCATGGGTTTTCGGCGTTGGTCCGGGTGTACTTATTAAAGACCCCCCGCAATGGCACTGGCTGGAGCACTAAAGCAAAAAAAAAAATAATAATAGTATATTACAAAAATAAGTATATATGAAAGAAAGGAACAACATCAGGGTGAATAAAAAGTAAAGAATTTTCATTCTGGGTGAACTACTCCTTTAAGATATAATCAAAACAACATAGATCGGAGCAAGACCATGATGGCCACCAACCTCACCAAACTGCAAAACACATGCACACACACACACACACACATGCAGTGCATGTCAAATTGGCATTGCATTCAGTTCTGCCAATAGATTGCAGCTCTGGCTCTTTCCAATTCGCCATGGTTAACCCAGGTGACAAGGCACAAGTTATACCCCACTCCCCCTCTTTATACTTTCAGATGGCTGTCTGGTCCAAAACCACCCACATTTTCTACTTTCACGATTGTGCAAAAAACAAAACAAACAGTAGCAAGAATAAAGGGCCCGCTCACGGCAGGGGCTGGAGGGAATATTGGCAGTGCCGCACACAAAGGCGGCCCTGAAAATAGCCCCCTAGCACAATGAAACCTGCCACTCTGTCTATGAGATAATGTCTAATTGAAAACAGTGCAGCCATTGTGCCGCTGTCACCGGCCTATTGTCCAAAGCCCCCTCCACCCCCCCCCACCCCACCCCCTCTGCACACACTTTTTTTTCCATTGATGAGGCACGATTGTTCCCTACCATTGTGGCACCCGCACCCCTCACTCTCTCTCTGTATTGTTATAATTTCATTACTCGTTTGTTTTTTGTTCCACATCTCCTTTTGCTCCCCTGCAGGTCTTTTGTTCAGTACATTTAGGCACTTCATATTGAATTGCCAACACAGGGTGTGTGTGTGTGTGTGTGTGTGCGTATGTGCTTGCAAAAGTCTACCTCACTTACAAAATCTACCATGAAAGGTGGAAAGTGACAGATAAGTAAACATAAGAAGTTTGAATTATTTGTACAGTAAAAGAAAGAGCAACAAAAAATGTTATGTAAATGGTGAGCACATTATGCTTTTTGAATGGTACATTAAAGCAGGGTCGTTTCTGACCATTTTGGCACCCTAGACATGATTGCGTGGTGGCGGCGGCCTCTTCTTTGGTGCCCACCCCAGCTGGTGGTGCCCTAGGTGGCCACCTAGTTTGCCTTTGCCTAGAAACATCCCTGCACTGCATTGCAGAGACAACTGTAAGTAATCCAATAGTAAAAAAGGAAGATGATTTTCCAGGGGTGGTGGCGGGAGGTATGGCGCATAAGCTTTTGCTTTACGCAGATGATATTTTATTATTCATCACTGACCCCACTAGATCTATGCCTTGCCTCCATAGAATTATTAATTCCTTTTCTAATTTCTCAGGATACAGAGTGAATTGGTCTAAATCTGAAGCTTTGGCTCTGAAAGCGTACTGCCCAGTAACGGCTTTTCAGCCGGGTGCCCTCCAGTGACTCAAACAGGGCATCAAGTATTTGGGCATTTTATTCCCAGCAAATTTGTCTGATTTAGTTAGAGTTAATTTTGACCCCTTAATAAAAAAGATTTTCGAGCGATGTGGGCAGGTGTGCTACATTACATTTATATATGATTGGGAAGGTTAATGTTACTAAAATGAATTGTATTCCAAAATTTAACTACCTGTTACAATCTCTCCCTGTACATGTCCCCCTCTCTTATTTCAAGCAATTTGATAGCATAGCGAAGTCCTTCATTTGGAATGGTAAGCGTCCCAGATTACATTTCAATAAGTTACAGAGGCCGATTGACAAAGGTGGGTTAGGCCTACCCAAGATTGTGTTTTATTATTATGCATTTGGTCTCAGACATTTGGCTCATTGGTCGCTTCCACCTTAGAGAGCCCCTCCTTGGTTTTGTATTGAACAGGAAGTTCTTGCCTCTATTTTGCCATTGCAAAGCCTTTCTATCAAACTAATCAGAGAAGCTAAGTTACACCCCATTATCTCGCATTTGCACTCAGTATGGACAGAAGTGTCCAGAGTGTTTAATTCGGACATTTATTTAAATGTTGCCTTCAGCATATGGCTGAACCCTAAGTTATGTATTAATAAGTCCCCTTTCTGCTTGTCAGAGTGGATTGATTGTGAGGGGGGTTACAACACTCGGTGACCTATATGAGAGTGGAGTGTTGAGATCTTTTGAAAATTTGGTTCAACATTTTGGGATTCCCACGTCTCAGTTCTGTAGGTATTTACAGCTGCGCCACCAGCTCTGTATTGTTTTGGGAGTAGCACACACACCCCTAAAGTGGCAGATACTCTGGGAGAGGTGATTACTGCTTTTGGAAAAGGTCATGAGGCATCAGTGTATTGCTCCCTGCTAATTCAAAGTCTGGGGGACGGAGCTTTAACTTCGATCAAAAGATTATGGGAGAAAGATTTAAACTTGGTATTGGAGGAGGGAGTGTGGGCTAGGATTCTAAAAAATGTCAAGTCTGCATCTAGAGATGCAAGGGTGCGCCTTATGCACCCTTTTTGTATAGGCTTGGTCTTAAAGACCACCCACCTGCTGGCGATGCCAATTAAAAGATGGAGACACAACTCATGCTTTTTGGGGGTTTGTTAAGATCCAGGAATTTTGGTTGAAGGTTCAGAGTTTTTTGTGTGACGTTTTGGGCACTCGAATTTCACTCTGCCCCAGACTCTGTATTTTGGGTGATGGGGCGGTCATAAATTTTGGGGATAAACACATAAAAAATTGGGTTCTGACCAGTATTATGGTTGGCTGGCAAATTATTTTAAGGGGATGGAAGTCGGATAGAGCACCCTCATTTCAGGAGGGTGGCTGCTTTTGAGGAGATGTCAAGCAGAAGGCTGGGGGTTCAGAAGTTGTTTGACAAGAAGTGGGGCAATTACTTGGTGTTTTGGGGGTACTTTCAGGGAGGGGCTGTGAAGAGTGATGTTTAGTTTGAATTATAAATGATTATTATGTTTTGTGTGTGTGTGTGTGTGTGTGTGTGTGTGTATGTGTATCTATTTATGACCACAGGTGTGTTCGTTGGGGGTTAGGGTGGGGTTGGTGATTGGGAAGGGGTATTGGAGGGGTTAAATGTTAAATGTTGATTCAATGTATATATGTTATGTTTTTTATTTTGTTATATGTTTATGAATCAATAATAATTTTAATAAAAAAAAAAAAAAAAAAACAACCAGGTAGTGCTTTATCTGAATGACTCTTCCCCTGCCATCCTACATTTCCAAAATATGCAGCCCAACCTGCAGATTCAGGAACATGAACTTAACCACTGGCATTGGTTTTGGGGCATTTGTTTGATCAAGGGTAGACTGAGCAGGGAGGTAGTTGGGGGGAGTTTTTGGAAAATGTTTAATTTAGTAATTCAGCTTTAAGTACTATAAAAATATCAAAAGTAAGAAATAGTCTATAAAAACTATTTATTGAACCTTTTATCATATTGCTGTTGCTGCTGTATATGTACAATTGTTTTATCCAATATTACACTAAGTACTGTATATTGTCTGTATACTGAATGCTTGCAAAATGACAGAAGTATCACTTTGTTGTCTGGCTTGTTTAGCGCCAACAACGTGTGATTGCCTTCATGTTATCTCTTTTGCTTTCCTATAGCTGTTGAAAAGAACATACAGGAAAGTGTGTTGCAAACTATACTCATTCACCAGCAGTCTCTTGATACCCTCTATCAACACTGATCATCTAATGATGCTGAAGCAAAGAAACATCCGGAGCTTGTTCGTTATTCCTTTGCACAAAGTCCGGCCTGATTTGGGCTCTTTTTGGGAACTCTCAGAGTCTGGATCTTTGCCCAACATTGCCACGTCCATTTCTGCCAAAGTGATTCACAATGAAAAATGCTGCGAATGATTCCTTGGGTACAAAAGAGAAACAAAAGCCCTTATCAGAGCTGCATATTATTGTATGTGTTAAAAGAAAAATGGAGGTATTATGTATTACGACCTGACTGTTAAAACAAGATAAGCAACATGTTCACGGGTCACTGCCTGTGCGCGCTCAGAGAATGCTTTGGTGGAGAGTCACCTTCGTATAAACAGTGTTTGGAGAGCTTGTGCTTTCATTTTTGCATCTATAGTGGGAAATGTATTTGTCAACCCAGTGCTAAAGTCACCACAAACAACATATAGGGGCCACTAGGCTAGTTGTAAAGTGGAGAAGTTGTCACAAGGGCTATATCTCAGTAACTTTAAGGTTTGGTGTCAAAACAGCTGCAGTCACACGACACTTAGCACTCCATTCACTACCATTCAAACACATCTGAATGTGGGAAACCGGAAATGCATGCTCATTACGCTAGGTACCAAAGTTCAAGCTTGGTGAACTTTGACCTGCAAATTCATACGACCAATAGAAGATTGAAACGTCACACAGTGACCTCTTGACTCAATGAAATGAATCCATATCTCAAAGTTGCATGTTTTTATTGTTGCAGGAAAGTGTGTAGATGAAATATTTTAACATTTTGAATATTATATTTGTTACTTTTGAATTACAATTGATTAAAAACAGAAGACATTGAGTGTGACATAATTTCCAGTCCATTGCAGTGTCCTAAATATATTTTTGCATGCTGAAAGGCTATGTGACCGCTGCTTTCAATTACAATATTGTCTAATTTTTGTAATAGCTGTTGTATAAACACAATAAAAGCACACTGGCATGCATTCATGAAGGCAAGGCTAACCTATGAAGGTATACTTTAAGTGAAAGGTTCAACTGTGTTCTCAGGACAAGGGTGTTTTTCATACATTTCAGGTCAGTGCAGGTTGTAGCAAGAGGCGGTTTTAGCTTTTTTTATTTTTATGAAATGTTTTGTACTTCATAATTGTATCACCATTTAATGTGTTGCTGAAAGGCCATTACACAGCATATAAAGGCAATTTAATTGCAAGTTTCCATTGTGACAACTTACCGTAAACAGTGCCTGCTATTGGGGCATGTTGTCACAAAAGGTCAACATGTAAATTAATGGTATCTTTTTCCCTGGTCAATAAAAGTGGAAATGATCATAGATTTTTCTGTAGCCAAAACTGTAACGTATGTGTCTGTACAGAAAATGGCATTCAAAAAATAAAATAAAAAATAAACACTCCCTAAGAAATATTCACTGAAGTAAAAAGTGTGACAACTAGCCCCAGTCTCTAAACGGCTCAGAATCCAGATCCATCAAATCATTGAGCGCGTTTACATGTAGAGCAATACATGCACGACTATCAATTAAAAAAAAATAAAAAATACGAAAGAATTCACGTTTACATGAAATTTGAAATAATCTGATTATTCTCTGCTTTTGACAAATTGTAAACAGAAATGCGCACAACACTTGCGCACATTGGTTAAGATAGTAAGAACACCACTGTTTACATGCAATGCGAAATCATGGAAATAGGCAAAAAGTGCGAGAATGTTGTTTATGTTTTGTTGTCAAAAGCAGGGAATAACAGTTAATACGCTAATGTAAACATGCATTTATTATGTATCTTGAAATAAAAGGAGTCTTTCCATTTTTAGAACCATTATGGTGTTATTACTCATAAAAGAGCACATGCATCATCTTTAAAAGTCTGATTTCAGTCGGATTAAAGCAATAATTCACCTTCTTAAAATGTCATGTAAACAGGTTAGTCCGACTTTCGTGAAATCGAACTCACAGACCTAGATAATGCGACTGTTGATCGGTTACGTCTAGCATGTATACACGTCAATTGGACTGCAATAGGCTTCACGTTTTTGCAGAAAAACAAAGGTGAAAAACAAAAGTGCTGTGCAGTGTGTATTTAACCTGGAAGTTGAACACAACACAAAGCAGAGAAGAGCAAAAACAACAACAACAACATAGTGTGTGCGTTTCATTCAGAAGTGATCATCCCCATGCCTTATTCCCTTCGAAGACATAACCCTCCACTGTGAGAGCTTTGGAGGGCTGAAAATTGTGAGGCAAAAATATAAAGTTTATAAAGAAATGACCTTTTGGGGGCCTGGGTAGCTCAGCGAGTAAAGACGTTGACTACCGCCCCTGGAATTCGGGAGTTCGAATCCCAGGGCGTGCTAAGTGACTCTAGCCAGGTCTCCTAAGCAACCAAATTGGCCCAGTTGCTAGGGAGGGTAGAGTCACACAGAGGGCCGAAATGTGTGGTCGTGGTCGCTATAATGTGGTTCGCTCTTGGTGTGGCACGTGGTGAGTTGTGCATGGATGCCACGGTGGATGGTGTGAAGCCTCCACACGCGCTACGTCTCCGCGGTAACGCGCTCAACAAGCCACATGATAAGATGCGTGGGTTGGCGGTCTCAGACACGGAGGCATCTGAGATTCGTCCTCCACCACCCGGATTGAGTCACTACGCCACCACGAGGACTTAGAGTGCATTGGGAACTGGGCATTCCAAATTGGGGAGAAAAAGGGGAGAAAAAAAAAATAAAATTTTTTATTGGAAATTCTGCTTAAAGCGATCTTGCAGCATGGCTACTATGATTCTTCTCCCTTCGAAGCACCCTTTAGAGGCCAAATATAAATGCAGGATGTAAACATTACAAATTACACATTATCTACTGCAAACATCTTACTTTTAATTATCATTGAGTTGTTATAACAGCTTCTTTTACTAATCTCATGTGGATTCCATTCATAGAATGAGGCAGAAATCATGATTTTTATTGATTATGCAGCCTAAAGCATGAAAATTACAGATTAAGAACTGTTTAAATACAGACAAAAAATACCAGAGACTGTGAGGAAAATATACAAAAACCATAAATTTTCTTAATCGTTTATTTATTCCCAACATCTCCCCTCAGTCTAAACATTATAATTAAGCTTTACACAGTAATTATAACAATGAACGTGAAGCAAAGCAGAGCTTGTATAGTTAGAACATTCCAGGAAAAGATTTAGTCATCTTCACCATAATCGACGCATAAAGAATGTAACAAATGCACGTGGCTGTAAAGTTGTCCAAGTTGAGCCTTGCTGTAGCTGACGTCTTCGACGCGCTACTATGACGCAAAAACCAGAAAACTTCTACATCTCTTCCTCAGCTGACGTCCTTTCTTCACTGATTCGATTGCGCATGTGTCATATACACAGTATTTGGACAGAGAGATGAAGAGTGAAGCTTGACAATGCAAAAACCAGCGGTAGTTCAGTTATAACTGCCCATGTAAACGTACTCTGTGAAAACAAAAGTGAAGTGACATCCTTTTGCTAAGGAATTACAAAAGTGAAGCTCAATATATTTACAAAGAATTCGCTTATGAGGACATTTGAAAGGTTAGCAGTTCATTTTAGAGCTAAATACTACAGTTTCTACATTTAGTTTTTCATCCTCAGTTCATAACAATGAAAACAAACAGGTCATCAATCTTTCTAAGCAGAAAAGATGACAGCCAGACAAACTGCACAAAACCTTTTTAGATCCATGCCATTTAATTTAAAAGAATCTCCTGTTTGGATACACAGACACCGCCCTTCCAGTGTATGAAAACAACATCGGAGTCCAAACAAATGTGTCTGAACTAGATTTTCAGGGGTTATAAATACAGATCCAGTTGATGGTGTGGACGTTGAGGGCAATGCAAGGATACAGGGTGAACCTGGCCTGTTGGAGCCGAGGTAGCAGACAGGTCAGGTCTGGTCGAGGGAGGGAGAACAAAGTACACACTCACAACAATCGCACCCGCAGGAAGAGGAAAGGCCCCTCGGGAGCACCCGGAAAGCAATCTGACCTGGGCAGTATTTCCAGCGGCTAAATCCAGCAAGGGTTGACCTGGCTGCAAAGTTTTTGGTTGGTTTCCCAAAGCCTGGTCATGGCAAAAAGGGTCTGTCTCTTCGGCTTATGCCTGGAGTGAGAGGAAACGGCTCCCTGGAAGAGTTGCATCTTACTGACGGATGGGATTTGCAGAGTACAAGGAAACTGGGTGGTATTAAGCGTGGAAGTGTCCGTGGAAGTTTAAGCAGAGGTGGAAAGTAATGAATTTCAACTACTCGTTACAGTACTTGAGTAAATCTTTCTACTTTTTTAAGTATAAATAAATAATAGTACCTTTACTTTTACTTGAGTTGAGCTGATTAGTATTCAACTTCGCTACAGTTATTTTTCAACACAATTACAAAGTACCAAAAAATATAGACAATGCCAAAAGTGTCGGAATTTTACTCGTGGCAAAAATGCCACCGAAATTGACAAAAATATATCCAAAATTTAAAATATGGGGGCAAAAAATGCCCACCCAACGAGTACCTGTTTTATCAATTATATCTGATATAGTTACAATTACATACATTGCTATCTTCTTTTGACTTTTCACTGAATATTATTATATTTTCCGCTATCCAGTTCCTCGCATCATCACGCACACAGACAGGCTCTCCGCTTCTATCAATCCGCATCAGTTCGGTATTGTACTCCTGTGTTAATTTCCATAACTGTTCGCCCCTCTTGTTCAAAATAAACTGTCCAAGCAGGTAACACTCTCACTCACGATGCTGTACTTTTCTTCCCTGCCCGGCGCTGCTGTTTATCTGTCTAAAAAGCCTCACCCGCTAGAGGCCAAAAGTGTGCAAGGTATGGATGTTATATAAAGAAGGTATGAAAAATCACAAAACATAAAGTAATCAAATGCTATCAGTTTACTTAATAATAATATCTCAATATGTTAAATAACTATAATGTAAATTAAGACTTTATTATTACAACTGTAATACAATAATACATATACAGAACAACCACTTTTAGTGTTTGAAGCAATCATTTCTCTCACTAAACACTGTGTGAAATGTTTATTTTTGCCTTATTTTATTCAGTTGGCATGTAGAAGTTGATAACAGTTTGCTAAATTTGATAAATTTCCTCCTCTATGATATTGCATTATATTAGTTTTGTACAGTGTTATCTTAATAGCCAAAATACTTGGATACATGAATGAGAATAAACCTAAAATAGGAATGTGTTTCAGTCACAATACACTTTATGTAGTTTAGAGATGATTTAGAGACATTTAGAATGTTACAAATGGCTATTTCTATTTAAAATGTTGTATTCTTAAAATTTTCTGTTTATCTAAGAATCCTCTTGCAGCAATGCAGGTCTTTGGCATTTAGAAGCTGCTAGTTTAGGACCTGTGAGGAGTCTGTTTCTCAAACTAGAGACTGATTTACTTGTCTTTTTGTTGTGCATCTGGGCCGTCCACTACCCTTTCTATCCTGGTTATGTTTTTTCAAAACAGTAATGCATGGAATAGCCTTCATCTCTCTAAAACAATAGACTTTAGGAGAAAGTAGAATTTCAGGAGAAATGTGTTTCTTTTTGCCTATTTTTGAAACCAAAATTTGACTTGCAAGTGTAAAGCAACTCGTAAGAACTCAATACCTCAGCAAATGGGGAAAAAACCCACTGATTGTGATTTCCGCATGGTAGCGCAACCATTTTTAATTGTTCTAATAATAAGAACATTTTCTTGAGTACCAAATTAGCACTTTAGAATGCTTTTGTAAGGAATAGGTGACACAGTATATGTTTGCCATCAAGGGTAAAGAAAACAAATAATAAATACCACTTAAAACAATTATTTCAAATCGTAATAATAATTTGCAATCACTGATTTTGGCAGTATTTTGATCAATTTAATGCATTCTTGGTGAAAGGAAGCATCAATTTCTTTCAAGAACAAAAATGTCTTTGTGTTCTAAAAATGGAAGCATACAGTATATACTAATTTCATAAAACAACTTGTAATGTAATTACTTGAGTAGTTTTTCAGCAAACTACTTATTTACTCTTACTTGAGTCATAATATTTCTCAGTACTTCTAGTTTTACTCAAGTGAATTATTTCTTCAATAGCAGTACTTTTACTTGAGTAAAAAAAACAACAACAAAAAAACAGTACTCTTTCCACCACTGTTTATAAGTGAACATCATCTCACTGATTGTTGTGATATGGGACAAAACGTGTCCAAAAATTTTACTTGACACTTTTAAATTAATCAAAAATTCTCACTAAATGGTTCTTAAAGGGATTTTTCACACAAAAATTTAAATTCTGTCATTATTTACTCACCCATCCCACACCAGAATGTTCAATCTTCTCTGTCCCTAGTCACCATTCACTTTCATTTTACGGAAAAAATGGACAATAAAAATGAATGATGACCAGGGACATTGTAGCTTGGACACTCTGCTAAATATCTAAATTTTTGTTCAATGGAAGAAAACAAGTCATACAGGTTTGTAACAAAATAATGGTAAATGAAGACAGAATTTTCACTTTTTGGAAACAGAATGTTACCATTTAATTTAATTTAATTTTTATTTTATAAAACTTCTGACATTATCACTAAATACCTCTAAAACCACCTGTCCTCAGACCATAACTCAGCACTTCATATAAATGAATATGTACTGTATATTAAACTTATAAACTTATATACAGTACATATATATACTGTATGAAGCATATTATATATATAATTATATATATTGTGTGTCAAAATATCATCTGAAATCAGTTAAGTCTTTGTTAATGGAGTAGACACACAACATTTGCTTTTTTTATCAACATCAAGGTTTTAAGTTGACATTTGCGTGAATGTTTAAGGGGAAGTATATTTTTTAGGTGCCCAAAAGGGATTTCTCCCCCAGATGAAAATTCTGTGACGATTTAATCATCCTCATGTTGTTAAATACCCGTTCTTCAATGGAACACAAAATGAGATGTTGATTGGAACAGTAAAGGAGAGAAATTTTTTGGCTATACTATCCCTTTAACTAATTATTTGTCACGATCCTGTCGCTCTGTCAGTCTGGGTTTTTGTCTGACAGGACGCATCATCGTCCCATGTCTGTCTTCTGTTTCACTGTCTGTCTTTGTGTGAGCGCACGGTTTCGGTTGAATTCCCTGCCGTGAGCTCTTCGGTCTGTCTTGTTTCATGTCCGGAGCATGGTGTCTGGATCCTGACTTCCTGTCTGGTTCGGTTTCAGTCTGTCGGGATCCGGACATTCATGCTCCATGTTCTGTCTTTTATTGGTGTGGGTGCATGGTGCTTATGTCACCTTGGTGGCATACACTTACATCAATAATTTATGTCTGTCTTGCACTTCATGTCTGGAGCATGGTGTCTGGATCCTGACATCCCTGTCTGGTTTAGTTTCGGTATGTGTCGGGATCCAGACACTCATGCTCCATGTTCTGTGTCTGCCTCGTGCGGATGCGCATTGCACTCGCTTTGTGCTGGGCGCCCAGGTCGCGAGCTGTCTTCACATTGTGCTGAGGTTTGGTCATTTCAGTCTGAGATTTCGGGTTTGTGTGTGGCCAAACTCTCTCACAGGTGTCCTGTCTTGTTTTTGTCACCTGTTGTGTCACTCTGTCAGTCTGGGATTTTGTCTGACAGGACCGTGGCATCATCGTCCCATGTCTGTCTTGTGTTTCACTGTCTGTCTTTGTGTGAGCGCACAGTTTCGGTTGCATTTCCTGCCGTGCGCTCTTCGGTCTGTCTTGTTTCATGTCCGGAGCATGGTGTCTGGATCCTGACTTCCTGTCTGGTTCGGTTTCGGTCTGTGTTGGGATCCGGACACTCATGCTCTTGTTTTTGTCCTCTGTAGTGTGCATCGCATGGCGTTTGCTTCGCAATGTACGCTCGGGTTTTGTTTAGTGTGATAATGCATGGCATCGCTTTGTTTGGTGTTGCTACGCATTCTCTCGTCTTGTTTGTCGGTTGGCATGGGCGTATATTGCCTTATTGCCTATCATGCCATTCTGTGTTTTGCTGTCTTGTGAGAGCATGTGGCTTTGTTTTGTTTCTGTATTGCCGCGTGTCTCTCTGTCTTACGTTATACCACGCCTCCTTGTTTGCCCATTATTAGTTTATTAGTCACACCTGCCCTGTCTTGTTAACCTGTTGATTTCTCTCCCTATTTTAGTCTCCTCGAGTGTGCTGTCCAGTGCCAGTTCATCTTGTGTTTGTTCCAGTCGGTCATGTGTGTTGGTTGGTCTAGTTCTCAGTCAGTTTATTCCCTATCCCTACCTGGTCTGGTCAGTCCTGTCTCCAGTTTCCCCTGGCCCTACCTGGTCTGGTCAGTCCTGTCTCCAGTTTCCCCTGGCCCAGCCTGGATTATTTACTCTGTGTTTTTCCCCCTTGTGGGAGTTCGTGTTTGTTTTTTGTATTAAATATATTCCTTTATTTTTACTCTGCGCTTGGGTCCTAAGCCTCTCTGTTATCACTGCAAAATCATGACAGTTATTAAAGGGATAGTTACATATACAGTATATGTGTGTATATAAAGAAATTGTGTATTTTTTACACACAAAAAGCTCTATTTTTAGATTATTCCCCTCATTTAAAGTAGGCCCTTGGCTTCGCATTTAATAGATGTGTGATATGCAAGATGTTTTCTTTGTTAACGCCATCAGCTGTCAGCTTCTTAAAGTTGAATGCTACTGTAGATATTTAGGATATGTTTTCACATTTATTATGTCAGTATTTATAATAAATATTACATGATAATGCACATTATTTTGTATCTGATGGTGAGTCATAATGAGTAATAGGCAATGAAAAACACTTTTTGGGGGGAGGTTGCACCAAAACATAATAAAATACTTTTGAATATGTTTAAAAGATTTATCTAGAATCATTCCTTGACACATACACTTTTTTCTCAGTTCTTAGCCGGTTTTGTCCCAGTATACTCAAGTGCTCTACTTTGATGTCCTAAAGAATACATCATACTATCATAGAAACGTTGCAGGAAATGGCTACTTGAATCCTTTTCATTGCATCTGTGTATTGAAAAGACAGCAAATCACCCCAACTGAACCAATTTGATTATGGATATGCCACTTTTGAGGTCCACGGCAAAGACTAAAGATGCACACCGAATGAAAAGTGTCAAAAAAAAAAAAATTACTGATATATTCACAAGGGAAATTACTTTTATGCAACATTACTGTGGTTGAAAGCCACAGTGAACGAGTAAAAGCATGCGGTCGCAGTTATGAAGTGAGCACTAAAGTGACTGGAGTCAGCAACTGACTTCCTCCCGATGAGCTTCACGGCTGCATCTGGTTCTCTGGCTCTGTGTGCAGACATACGACGCTCTTACTAGTGATATAGATACCGCTTCCTCCACAGGTTGGCACTGAGTTCCTATCTAGAGTATTCACCAACCACTACCTCCGACTTAAAAGGGAGAGCTCTCCAGCTCTCTGGCAAAACCATGTGAGCTCTGCTGACTTGATGCTGTTTTCATATTTCCAGATTTTTATCATACTTCCCCTTGAGGAAGACAACAATATTGAAATCTAATGGTTAAGCTTAAAATAAGTTGCATTTTTAAGACAAAGACAAAAAGGGAGGTCTTTAAATGTGAATTTGAAACTAATAGGCTAACACAAACTCCACACATGAACTCACTTTCTCTCGTTTTCAGTTAAAGAACAACGCTGGTGTGGTGCATTTATCTCTTGAATAAGTATTACATATCGATACAAAAAAAAAGGCTTTGCTCTTATACTGCTTCACAGTTGCAAAACTGGACAATTTAGTCTTGTAATTGTACTACATATTGCTTCACAGAATTATTGTTACATTTTTCTATAACTGAAGTATGCGACAAAAAAAAAAAAAAAACAAACAAAAAAATGAAGTAACCTATAGTTTTTGTTCATGCCACAGACAGAAGGATAATAACTTTAAAATACCCTTTTATAACTTTATACACTCAAAAAATAACTCTTTGGCTGAACTTGATTAAATTATGGACCGTGGTTCCATGTGTTTGAAATGAGTTTACTTAAATTAAAATTCTCCTGTAATTTCAACTTAATACTTTAAAGTCTAGTCACTACAAAATGGTTAACACAGCAATTGCTCAACGGATAAAGGAATATGTAGAATACTTGGTGTATATGTCCTCAACCCAGGCTCAAGCTCCACTCTTCCCCATGATGGTATCCCCCAAAACTACAATATAACAGAAATTCTTCTAAATTGCAACATAACAAAACATTAAACACTAACAAGTCTCCACCTTTATATTCACCTTGCCCAAATACACACTGAATAACACTTAATTTTAACATTTATTCATGCTGGGAACTAGAAATCCTCTACCCTGTTTCAGTTAACCAACAAAAAATATGCATGTTGTCCAAACTCAAATGGATGAAGTAAAGCTGATAAGATACTTTTTTAGTTGAATCAACTCAGTTAATTTAAGTTCTATTGGTTCCATGAATTTTTTGAGCAATATGAACATGGGAGGATTGTGTAAAACTGATGATAGTTAAAGTTTTTTTTTTTTGGGGGGGGGGGGTGCATGTTGTACAGTTGTAGTCAGATTTACACACACTTAGGCTGAAGTCATTAAAACTCATTTTTTAACCACTCCAAAGATTTCATATTAGCAAACTATAGTTTTGGCAAGTCGTTTAGGACATCTACTTCGTGCATGACATGAGTAATTTTTCCAACAATTGTTTACAGACATATTGTTTCACTTTTAATTGACTATATCACAATTCCAGTGGGTCAGAAGTTTACACACACACTAAGTTAACTGTGCCTTTAAGCAGCTTGGAAAATTCCAGAAAATGATGTCAAGCCTTTAGACAATTAGCTTCTGATAGGCTAATTGGGTAAATGGAGTCAATTGGAGGTGTACCTGTGGATGGCCTACCTTCAAACTCAATGCCTCTTTGCTTGACATCATGGGAAACTCAAAAGAAATCAGCCAAGACCTCAGAAAAATCTGGTTCATACTTGGCAGCAATTTCCAAATGCCTGAAGGTACCACGTTCATCTGTACAAACAATAGTATGCAAGTATAAACACCATGGGACCACACAGCCATCATACCACTCAGGAAGGAGACACATTCTGTCTCCTAGACATGAATGTAGTGTGGTGCAAAAGTGCAAATCAATCCCCGAACAACAGCAAAGGACCTTTTGAAGATGCTGGAGGAAACAGGTAGACAAGTATCTATATCCACAGTAAAACAAGTCCTATATCTGCATAACCTGAAGGAAGAAGCCACTGCTCCAAAACAGCCATAAAAAGCCAGACTACCGTTTTATAAGTGCACATGAGGGTAAAGATCTTATTTTTTGGAGAAATGTCCTCTGGTCTGATGAAACAAAAATGTAACTGTTTGGCTATAATGACCATCATTATGCTTGGAGACAGAAAGGGTGAGGCTTGTAAGCCGAAGAACACCATCCCAACTCTGAAGCACAGGGGTGGCAGCATCATGTTGTGGGGGTGCTTTGCTGCAGGAGGGACCGGTGCACTTAACAAAATAGATGGCATCATGAGGAAGGAAAATTATGTGGATATATTGACGCAACATCTCAAGACATCGGCCAGGAAGTTAAAGCTCAGTCGCAAATGGGTCTTCCAAATGGACAATGACCCCAAGCATTCCTTCAGTGTTGTGGCAAAATGGCTTAAGGACAACAAAGTCAAGGTATTGGAGTGGCCATCACAAAGCACTGACCTCAATCCGATAGAAAATGTATGGGCAGAACTGAAAAAGCGTGTGCGAGCAAGGAGGCCTACATACCTGACTCAAGGGTTTTCAGACCTGTAGACCGTTTACTTTGTTCCTAAACGGGGACTTAATTGTTGCAATGTTACATTTTCTTCTTGGTTCGGTTCGCTTTCACATGGCAACATTTGAAAACGGACCAAAACTATGTCAATTAAAGTCACCTGTGAGCATGTTGTCCCCTTATTGGTCACTATGTTTGTTCGCTGTTCCAGGATTAAGCTCACCCATTGATATAGCCTACCGGTTAAATTTATATGCCTGTAAAAAATGTGTCAACCATTACAAATTTTAGAGAATTTTCAAGCGTTGCCAGTTAGAGATTGTGCTCCAAATATAAATTATCCATCACTCGGATGGATATGAGTTGCAAAGTTTCCGTCATGGTTATTTTTATCCGTCATTAGATGCTTTTGCATGATTTCTCCATTGAATCGTGCCTGTTCTCACATATCTCTTCCTCTCTCTCCCGCACGTACACACACACACAGCAGAGTATAAAAAAAATAAAAAAAATTATCTGTCAAAAAGTTGCTAACGCCGTCCTATCCGTGTTCTGCCGCTATCCAAATGAGAGAAACGATTGTACTAAAATTACCTCAGGAATTATAAAACAGCTCTTATTTTAAACGTGCAATTATATCTAACAAAGTTGCCAAAAGGCTATATCCATGTTTTGATGATGAATTACAGGGAAGTACTAATCTACAGATGTCTTCTGGAGGAATGAGCCAAAATTCCAGCAACTAATTGTGAGAAACTTGTGGAAGGTTACCCAAAAAGTTTGACCCAAGTTAAACTATTTAAAGGCAATGCTAACAAATACTAACAAAGCGTATATAAACTTCTGACCCACTGGGAATGTGATGAAAAAAATAAAAGCTGAAATAAATCATTCTCTCTACTATTATTCTTAAAACAGTGATCCTAACTGACCTAAGACAGGCAATGTGTTACACGATTAAATGTCAGGAATTGTAAAAAAAAAAACCTGAGTTTAAATGTATTTGGCTAAGGTGTATGTAAACTTCTGACTTCAACTGTATATAACTTTTCTTTTTCGAAAAACATGCCGTAACTACCAGATGTTTCAACCTCTGTTAAGTGAATAAATGTTATTTGTACAAATGTATCGCATAGTTCATATAATGCATACATACATTTATATTAAGTAAACATGGGCCTTGGACATTATTGATAATGTCAGATAACAATTAAAGACGACTTTAATATTATAGTGTTATGGTCTTTTCCTAACCTTTAAAAAAAAAAAAAAAAACGTACAGATAAGACATATCACCACCCCCCCCTCCCAAATATTGTCCACGATGAACAGTCGTATACGAATGTACTGCCCTCTTGTGGTTAAACAATTAGCTGCAGACAGGTGTCAATTTGGGCTTTTTTTTTTACATTACTCAACACATCAAGTGAAAACCTATTCAATTTTATATATTAAATATTATAGGCCATTATATTATATTTCTAGTCTATGAGCAGTCATGTTTGACTTAACTAAAACTTTGATATATTTTGACCTGATAAAGATTAACTAGTTGTCAGAAGAGCATATCCACATTTCAAGTTGCTTTGATAAAGTTCGTTCGAAGAGAAATGTAATTGAACATAGCCAAACCTCAGCATGTTGCTCTTTCAAAATTTGGCCCAGGTTCCTTCTTTAACAGTAAGAACAGTAGTCGGACATAGTGAAAAAAAAAAAACATTTGTTTAATTTTGTGGCTTTTAGAAAAAGACAAAAGGAAAAAAGGTTTCCACATCATTTATAACCATTGGTCAATAATCAAATATTGATGAATGAAAAAAAAAAATAAATCCTGAAGAACTCCTAACAGATGATCAGTTGGACACACTCTGCAGCAACGTGATGTTGTCTCCTTTCAACATAATCCGTCCTATTTGAGAGGATAATATGTTATAAGTTGTATCATATTCACTTCAAGCTAATTTTATTTCTCAGAAGCCAATAACTCACCCCCATCAAGTTCACACTTACCCAGGGGTTTCCTGTTCTTGGTCTTCATATGAACTTCTTCTGCGTCATCCAAAACCAAGTTCATATACTCATCGAAGCCCTTAAACAGAAAAAGAAAATGCAAGCTAAATTGCTAGAAATTGGCACCTACACATTAGAGAAAGCTCTGACGGAGCATTTGATGGAAAGGAATGTGTAAGATCAATTTGATAACGCTTTAAAATACGGGTCCATTAGTTAACATGAACTTAAAGTAAACAATACTTTTACAGCATTTGTTAATCTTGGTCACGGTCAATTTCAACAAACTAATTCATTTTTGTGTATATGTTAACATTAGTTAATGCACTATGAACTAACATGAGCTGACATTGAACAATTGTATTTTTATTAACTAGCATAAAGATTAGTAAATGTTCATGATACCTAATGCATTAATTAATGTTAACTAATGGAATATATTATCAAGTGTTACCATCAATTTTGTGGGCGTAACCAGCAAGATAACGGTGTAATAAACGATATGAAATATGTCAATCACTGTTTTGGAGAGAGGAGATTATCCTTAACAGCACTTAAAAAAACAGCTAAAATCAATTCACAGATGGTTAAAAGCACTGCAACAGTCTCAAATTTAAACCTCGCCTAGATTTTTTCATCAATTCATCCTTCAGCCTCTTATCTGCTGTTGTTGAGGACATAAGTAAAAACGAATGGTTTTACTAAAATGCACCATAATCAATGGCAAGAGCGAGCAGAAGAGAATAGCTGGAAAATACAGAACAAGATTGCCTTGTAGACTATGCATATTTCATTATGTATAAAAGAGCATGTTAACCTTTTTTTAAATTAAGATTTAGCAAGAATATGGACATGGGTTGAAGAATGGTGTGGATTTACAGTAAATTTACGGTCAATGAATGGATTCATTATTCATAATAAAAATGAATAACTGATGATGAGTTGTTGAATCATTCCACAAACATCTATGAGGCCCCTGGACAGTTTGAAATCAATGTGTATATTGTGAATTGGATTACTGAAAGCACAACTGGACTACTATGGTGCTGTGAAAAAGTAATTTGCCCCCTTCCTGATTTCTTCTATTTGTGTATTTTTCCATACTAAATTGTTTTAGATCAGGGGTTCTCAACAGGGGTGTTCAAAGGACGCAAGGGATGCTGATAGCAAATTAGTAGAGAGGGGGGCGTTAGGTTACAAATAAGGAGCGTTTATCAGTCATAATAATCAAATCTATCGTCAAGTTCCTCTTTGCATTAAAATGTTTATCTAGACTCGAAGCATATCAGTTGGTTCTCAATTATATGGGTTGGTACGCATTTGTACTGCGGCTCATCTAATTTTGAAGTCTAGCGACACATCTGAAGTATCTGGTTTCGCAGCATCAAATACACAGGCGGAGGCACAACCTCGGCTAATGCACCTGTATGGATCTGTAGATGGATACGGCTCAATGGACAGAGCAGCTCTTAATGCTCGAGCTCTTAAACTCGCAGCTTTGTGAGAAGCAAGGCCCGAGAAGCAAAAACCATTTGAATCCGGCACAGAATTCTACATCACCATCCTTGAATTTACTACAGTAACACTAACTGTACTTTAGGCAGAAATAGATTGATAATAAATATTTATCATATATACACTACTATTAAATTTGTCATAGGCTAAATTAGGGGAGTGGGTGAATATAATTTGTTACAACTTATATTAATATTTTGTATTGTTTTTACATGTGTTTAGAGCATGTCTACTGTTTACAATTACAAAAATGACAGTTTGTTTTATAGGAATCGTGTTACATCTAACAATGGTAGTGAAGATCCATGCTTCCATGTGTTTACTATGGTCCTTACAAATACCACTGTTAAAACTATAAACAAATATGTAATTAATGAATAAATTAAAACGTTCAAAAAGGCAAATGTAAAATATTTTAACAATATCAATTTTATTATTAGTTTCTGTCTTCGCAATTTCATTTTATAGGCCCGAGATATAGCCCTCCATCTGCTTGAATTCAAGAAACGCAAGGTTTGGTCTCACATTCATGATGCGTAATCCTGTTGAATTTATCAACAAAACTTTAAAATTATGTAATGCATCGAAGTTGCATTGAGCAAATTAAGCAAATAACACAAATATTGAGCTTTGTGTTGTATGTTTTTCTTTTTGCTTTTTGGAACAACAAAGTCTCCGCTTTCTCCGCTGGGTTAAGGGAATGAAGTAGGGGGGCATTCATCAAAAAAAGGTTGAGAACCACTGTTTTAGATCTTCAAACGAGATATAACGTATACAAAGGCAACCCGAGTAAACACAAAATACAGTTTGCACTTTTTTTTTTTCTCAAGCAAAAAAGTTATGACACCTATATTACCCATGTGCACTGCCCCCTTAAACTTAATTGCTGGTTGTGCCACCTTTAGCAGCAACAACTAACATCAAACGCTTTAGATAACTGGAGATCAGTCTTTCACAACGTTGTGGTGGAATTTTGGCCCAATCTTCATTGCAGAACTGCTTTAGTTCAGCAACATTGGAGGGTTTTTGAGCATGAACTGCCCGTTTAAGGTCCTACCACAGCATCTCAATCGGTTTCAAGACTTTGACTAGGTCACTCCAAAACTTTTTTTTCTCCCCAATCACCAATGTGCTCGTGGTGGCGTAGTGCCTCAATCTGGGTGGCGGAGGATGAATCTCAGTTGCCTCCGCATCTGAGACCGTCAATCCGCGTATCTTATCACGTGACTTGAGCGCGTTACCGTGGAGACATAGCGCATGTGGAGGCCCACGCAATTCTCTGCGGCATCCACGCACAACTCACCATGTGGCCCACCGAGAACCACACATTATAACAACCACGAGGAGATTACCCCATGTGACTCTACCCTCCCTAGCAACTGGGCCAATTTGGTTGCTTAGGAGACATGGCTGGAGTCACTCAGCACGCCCTGGATTCGAACTCGCGACCCTAGGGGTGGTAGTCAGCGTCAATACTTGCTGAGCTACACCCCAAATCTTAAATTTTGCTTCTGTTGAGCCATTCGTCCTATGCTTAGGATCATTGTTTTGCTGCATAATCCAGTTGCGCTTGAGCTTCAACTCACGGACTGATGAACGGACATTCTCCTTTTGGATTTTCTGGTAGAGAGCAGAATTCATGTTTCCCTCAATTACTGCAAGTCACCCAGGCCCTGAAGCAGCAAAGCATCCCCACACCATCACACTACCACCACCATGCTTGACCGTAGGTATAATATACTTTTTGTGGAATTTGGTGTTTGATTTACGCCAGATGTAACGGGACCCCTGTATTCCAAACAGTTCCACTTTTGACTCATCAGTCCAAAGAACATTCTCCAAAAGGTTTGAGGATCATCAAGGTGTGTTTTGGCAAAATTTAGATGAGCCTTAATGTTCTTCTGGGTAAGCAGTTCATCTTGCCACTCTTCCATGGATGGCATTTTTGACCAGTGTCTTTCTGAGAGTCATGAACAGTGATCTTTATTGATGCAAGAGAGGCCTGCAGTTCCTTGAATGTTGTCTTTGGCTTTTTTGTGACTTCCTGGATGAGTCGTCGCTGTACTCTTTTGGAATTTTGGAAGGTCGGCCACTTCTAGGAAGGTTCACCACTGAGCCAAGTTTTCTCCATTTGGAGATAATGGCTCTCACTGTGGTTCTTTGGAGTCCCAGAGCCTTTGAAATACGTCAGTCTGGGAAGGGTTACAAAGCTATTTCAATCACCTTTTTCCTCATAATTTCTGGAATTTCTTTCAACCTTGGCATAGTGTGCTACTGGGTGATACCTTTTAGCCAACTTCATGCTGCTGAAAAAGTTCTATTTAGATGATGATTTGATTGAACAGGGCTGGCAGTAATCAGGTCTGGGTGTGTCTAGTCTAGGGCTGCAACTATCAATTATTTTGATAATCGATAAGGATTGTTCGACTATTCTGCGATTATTGCAACGATTAATCATTAGCTCTTAACTAACAATAGAGGACAAAATTATCTTTTAAAAATACCTCTAATTGACATTCACTGAATTAAAGGGAAAAAATACTTTATATTCAATTTAATTCAGTAAAGAAATTCACTGCAAAAAAAAAAAATCCTATTGTTATCAAGTGTTTTTGTATTGTTTTCCATTTAAAATTGTCTAAAAATCCTTAAAACAAGATACATTTACTTGAGAAGCAACATATAAGATATTTAGACTTAGGCTTTAAGAGAATGTATCTTAAGTATAAGTGTATTTTGTATATAAGTGTATTTTTTCACTTGGTTATACTTCTGTGAGTGCAGTAAAGACAAAATACACTTATATTCAAGATCTGTTCTCTAAAAGCAAGTCTAAATATCTTATATGCTGCTTCTCAGGTGAATGCATCTTTTTTTTTTTTTAAAGGATTTTTAGATATTTTAAAATATTAGTATTTTTAATATTATATTCAACAATCTCAGATAACATTTTTTTTCTTCTGCAGTATAGCTGCTAAAGAAAATGTACGTTGTTTTAAAGGAGTTTTAGATATTTATATGGGAAAACAAGCCAAAACAAAATCAAAAACGTATTTTGTTGTAGTGTATAATAATATAGTATAATATAGTGTAATATTTCTGTTCACTTCAATCCAACTTTAACTCACAACATAAATAAATACAATTCCCTCTTATTAATAAAGCTGCGTATTGCCAATTTTCTTCACGATAAGAAATGCACAGTGACATATATTATGATTCAATAAGTCGCGAGCCATCACGTTATAATCTATCTGCATTATGCGTGCGCGCTCAAGGGATGAGCATACCCGCAACAGAGCATGCCTCAGCCGGATGCAGTTTCAGTCTCTCCCCCTTAGATCGGGACATTTGCGCAACTCATAGAAGAGGCGCTGACTGCACAGAGAAATGGCAGTTTCGGAGATTGTTGTTATTTACATGATCAGCTTCCATATTATTTGAACTTTATAAAGCTATAATGCATTAAATATAACTGTATTTAAGATGTAACGCTGAGGTGTTTCCTTTAAATACGCTCAACACATAAGTTTTGCTTCAGAGGAGCAGCAGCTCCAGCTCCACTTATTCCACAATGAGAGTGCTTTTGTATTTACTTATTTTGTATTTTTGCAATATAATTCCTTCATACTTTGCGACCGACATCACCTTAAGCTGTTTGGAAAGTTTAGAGTGCACCTGGACTGTGAGCTGTGTAATTCTTCCTCTCCTCAGTCACGAGCGAGCTGCAGTGCTCCTCTCGCACGTCATCAGAGTTTAATGTGTTCTCATATTATGTTAAATGAGATCAAACGACTATACAACAAAGAAACTTTTTGTCTCGACGTTGTCGTTATCTTCGACTAATCGCTTCTTCCCTAGTCTAGTCCAGCTGAAACCCATTATGAATGCAGTTTCATAGATTTGGGGATTTAGTAACTAAGAGGCAGTGTTGGGTGTAATGCATTATTAAGTAATTAATTACTGTAAATTACTTTTTCATTGAATAAAGTTAAAGGGATTACTCTTAAATTTTCAGTAATTTAATTAGTTTTTTCTGATGTAATTGCAGTAAATACTATATAGACTATAGAACAATTCTACATAAGCAATAGCGAATTTAAAATCGAAATTTACGTTTAATGTTAAAGTGTATGTTTCCTAATTTAATGCAGCCCCCTTAAATTCTTTGGCCAGTTCATGAATAATTTATTTGAAAGAATTAAAAGAACAGTTTCATGTCTATCCTCGTATTTTTTTATCTGGTCGAGGTTGATAAGGGTTTTAGAAAAAGTAATTAGTAATAAGTAATGCAATTATTTTTCTGAAAGAGTAATTAGTATATAATTAGTAATAATATAATAATAATAATAATAATTAGTAAGTAATATAAGTACAGTGTAGATGTAATTAGTAGTTAGTAATTAATTACTTTTTTAGAGTAACTTACCCAACACTGGGGGGCAAATATTTTCACACAGGCCCAGTTGGTATTGGGATAACTTTTCTGCTTCATTAAATAATCATTTAAAAACTGCATTTGTGTTTAGTCAGATTACCTTTGTTTTATGTTAGATTTAGTTTGAATTTTTAAAACAATTTAGTATGAGATATACACAAAAACAGAAGAAATCAGGCTCGGGGAAAACACTTTCACAGAACTGAAAGTCAGAGTGCATTGTAGCAGAAGTTAAGTGATTTTCTCATCACTTTTTCAAAACCTGCATTTTTCTTCTACATCCTCGCAACGCTCCAGCCCCATTGAAATCAACAGTTCTCTGACGCAGTGACAGCTTCAGTGTGTAGCCACCCTTAAAAGAATAACTCATCCAAACATTAAAAAAAAGATGTGTATGGCTTTTGTACTTCTGCTCAGTGGTGAATTCTCAGGGCCAGCAAAGCCTTCTCTGCTGGCCTAACATCCTTTCATTCTCAATCACCTTTTTGCTATGTATTTTTAATCGCTTTCAACTCTTAATTAATCTACAAACAAATAGAGAAAAACAAAAAGTTTATCCAGTCAGAATGTATTCCTTGATGCTTACAAGCGAAGTGTGACAACTGTTTCACAAATCGCATGCCCAAAGCAGCGCGTGAGTCTGAGCTTCACCCCCTCAGGCCTTCAGAATTTCTTCAGAATCCCTCAACAGTGAAAATGAATGAGCAACTAAAGTCAGATTGTCAGATTCATCAGCCAATCATATTGATTTATTTGTTCTTGGTGGGTGTGATCTTTAGGATATGTCCCGGTCGAGGCCTTCTGGCTGGGCTTGAGTGACCCAATCACACTTTAAGTGACGTAATTTGAAAGCGAGCGTGAGATCTTGCTGACAAGTCGACTGTCATTACTGCCACTATCGCCATTGAGAAAGAGATCCTTATGGATTTACAAACCTGAGATGTTCTGCATGACCGTGTGATTGCTTAATTTATTAAACAGGAAAGGAGGACTGATTTTCACTTCAAGTAATTTGGTAAGTGCTTTTTGCATTGTTATAGCAACATCAGGAGTTTTCTAAGTGTAAATTAGGCTGCTTGAGCATTCCGTGTCAGATCAAGTTTTGAATAGTGCTATGTTCCATTCAACTCGGAAAGTTGGATTTTACAACTTCCTACTAGGAAAAGTGTCAGAATTACAACTTGTAGGCTCCTGCAGAAATTCTCAACTCCGATTTCACCGAGATGCAGGGGCATGATGTCACACAAACATGTCGAAACTCAGGGAGATATACAAAGTAAGTGATAAACATTCACTTTATTAAGTAATATCGATAAATTTTTTGTTTCCACATTACATGATATTAAAGCTTGTTTAACAAATGCCTACAGAAACAGGTGTATAAAACATTATAATCTCTTTTGATAATCGTACACCTGTAGCACAAATGCTAGTGCTGCAGCACTGTTTATCAGTTGGGCTGCTAGGAGACATCTCTAATCAGAGTCAAACCCCTGCTAAGCTAACGGGAGCGTTGCAGTTCAGAATATCGGGGAATGGAATGCATTTATGATCAGAGATATCAAGTAGGAATATCCCACATCCAGCTTGAATGGAATGCAGCATAACCGTGTACTCTGATGAAACTAAATTTATTGCAAGCAACATTTAAATCGCAAATATTATTAGATAGATTTTTCCAGGTATTATAGACCTCCTTGGTAGATTCATATGAAAAATTATGATTTTTGAATGTCTGTTCGGGAGACATTCATTTCACAAAACAGTCATGCTGAAGTTAAAATTAGGCTTGCTTGAGCATTAAGTGTCATTTCAAGTTCTGGCTTTCGTGCATGGACGGGTTGTCAATTGGTATTATTAGTTAGCTGCGACAATGTATGATGCCCAAAGGCATAGGGTGTCTTGTCTTATTCATTGTGAAACTGTGTTTTCTTAATGACATGAATCACACTGAAGGCCTAGACTTAAAATGCACGGCCTGCCACTGCTTCTGCTGAACACAAAATTAAGATTTTTAGAAGAATATCTAAGCTCTGTATGTCCATTCAATGGAAGCGAAAGGTGACCAAAACTTTGAAGCTGCAAAAAGCACAAAGTCAGCATAAAAGTAATACATACGACTCGAGTGGTTTAATCCATGTCTTCTGAAGTGATCCAGATGGTTTTGGATGAAAACAGACCAAATGTAACTCCTTTTTTACAATAAATCTTGACATCAGTATTCCCATTGGCAATCATGATTTCAAGCTTGATTACACTTCCTATTGCATGACGCATGCGCAGAGCACTAGATGGCGCTATAAGAAGTGTAATCAAGCTTGAAATCATGATCGCCAATGAGAACACTGATGTCAAGATTAATAGTAAAAAAGGAGTTATATTTGGTCTGTTCTCACCCAAATCTGAATGGATCACTTTAGAAGACACGGATTAAACCACTGGAGTTGTATGGATTACTTTTATGTTGCCTTTATGTGCTTTTTGGAGCTTCAAAATTTTGGTCACTATTCACTTGCATTGTATGGACCTACAGAGCTGAGATGTTCTTCTAAAAATATTCTTCTTTTGTGTTTTGCAGAAGAAAGAAAGTCATACACATTTGGGATGTCATGATGGTGAGTATATGATAAGATAATTTTTTCATTTTTGGATTAACTAAAGGTTCTTTTAGTCAAAGGGACTGAATGCGTGCGAGATCTTGTTCTCAAAATCACTTTTGATATGTATAGTGCAATGTACTTATTGCATTTGGAAACAGTGTCACATATTTACTGTAAATATTGTTATTAGCTGCATGTCTAATCAACTTGCAGTGCTTATTTTATTGTCCCATTTACAATTGTACTCTAAATGTTTAGTGCACAATGTCACTGTAATTTTTCTCTGTACTTTGAATATGGCAACAGGACCACTCCATTCCACAGTGTACTGTACACATTAAAAATGACAATGAAGCTTGAATTAGAGATGCAGCATTTACTCACAATAATGCAGCCCTCTATCCGCATGTTGACCTGTTCATAAAGCCACACCTGGATCCGAGAACGCTGCGCGGAGAGAGAGAGAATGAGAATGTATGTACATAGGACATGTATCAAATGTACATTATCACAGAAGGAAATAAAAATATTAACTTACATTCTGTAGATACCTAAAAATAAGGTTCTGATAATGAAGTTAAGGAAGCAAAGAAAAATAAACAAAAACAATACAACCTAGCATATCAAAAACAAAACAACCTAGCATATCAACACTAAAATGATGCAAACAGCTCAAATTAAGATAAAAATGTTTAACCGAAGACGATAATATTACTATATCTTATATAACAAAATACTGATTGAATTACTACTACAAAATCAAAACATATAAATACAATGGCGACCAATACAAACATTCTGGATTATGAAAGGATACAATGGGCTGCACCATGACCTTCTGCACCTTCTGTCCTTGTCCTCTGTACGCCATTCTTCTCAATAATATTCAGATATTTTAGACTCAAGAGGTAAAAGTATAATTAAATGAAATAATTATTGGCGCGGCGACGAAACTCTCACGTTGGATTCTTATTTCAATGGCGGCGCAGTTCCGGATGTTGAATGACGCAAAAATACTGACCCGCTGATTGGTTGTAGCGCCGCTAGTGGTTGGGAGAGACACTACAGTCATGGATTCACATAGATTTGTAAGAGAAACTTTTCCCATCGATGCTGTTGCCTTTTTATACTCACTATAAATGTTTGTTTGTGTTTATAGGACTCCTTCAAAGATTACACTTTAAACCAAGAACCATCACCCTCATTTCATTCCAAACCGCTCTCTCTTCCGTGAAACACAAAATGTGTCACTTTTTTCCAATGAAAGTGAATGAGGACTGGCTCTGTCAAGCTCCAAAATGACAAGAAAGCACAATAAGTTCACAGAGAAGTAGTCCATCTGACTCGTGCGCAATATTCTATGTCTTCTAAAGCCATCATCCGTCCTTGCTCTTCGGATCTTTTCCATGAAACGATTGATCACACCGGTCAGGGCAGTTTCTAGCTATAAGCAGTATAACCGGCCACTTAGGGGCCCCCGAGCCACCAGGGGGCACCGCAAAGCAAGGTCATTTTTTTAAATTTAATTGTTTTTTATTTTTTAAATATACTAAAACATGCGAGTATTCTAAGGTAGCTGTTATGGCTCAAAAAGACAGTCATAGGGAGCCCCCTTGTGGTCCGAGAGGGAAGGGAGAATGTAACTACAAGAAGAGAGAGTTGTAGCTAGATGTCACAGGCATGATCAGAGTTTTTCGGCATCATGAAGCACACATATAAGTCGGGAGCCATGGGTTCCATGGGCAACGGGGGTCCACCAAGAAGGATTTCGCTTAGGGGCCCCATATGCTCAGAAATGACCATGACACCAGTCTTAATGATTCTTTCACAAAACTAACTAATCCGGTTCTCAAGTTCAATACACTGACTCAACGATCCAGTCACAACGTTTAACAGCTCACTGTGGTGGAATATTTTCAATAAATAACTATTTGAATTTAGGCTCATGAGTCGTTTAGACCACTTTCATGGTGCTTTTATTTTGTAATTTTGGAACTTGACAGCCCCAGATTTTGATTTTTAAAAATGGCCAATTATTTTTTATTCTTCTCCAAAGTTCACCTTTTGTGTTTTGTCAACAGAAGAAAGTCATAAAGGTTTAGGACGACATGAGAGCAAGTAAATAATGAGAGAATTTTCATTTTTCAGGGGACTATTCCTTTCAGTCAAATCTAGATGAAATGCTTTACAGCTTTTTTCTATTGCTATATAAACAATACAACATACAAGAAATGAAAAAATAAAATAAAATAAACAAAACAAAACAACAAAACAGGGTACAGCCAGGGAATACATTAAATAAATGGTTACATTGCGTTCTTATTTTTCAAGTTCAGTTTTGTTTTTAAGTAATGTTGGACTTCTGTTTTAAAGATTAAACAGTGTTTTGTTCTTCCCGTACTTTGATTTATGTATTCTGAATTTACCTAGAGAAGTAACAGATTAATCAAATAATATTCTGTATAGTGAGACATATCATAATTGAAGAAACCAAACAAAACATTCTCAAAACAAAGTTTAAAACTGTACATAATATAATCTTTAACAACCAATGCTTTACAGCTGTGTTTACACAATTAGAGCCAAAAGTTATAAGTGAGAGGAAAAAACTATTTAGAAATTAAATCTACAAGCCTGTTTAATCACCAAATTAAGAAAAATATTCCATATTTAGAGCTTTACACTGGTGCTTCCAAAGTATGAATATAGCAATCAAAATCCAATTTTATTTTGAACCGTTCAGTTTGCTAGGTTGCTAGGGTATTATAACAAAAAAAATACATGAATTACAAATTACATAAAAATACAAGTATTCAAACTGAAATTAAATAATTTACATTAGGAAAGAAAAAAAGAGAGAAAAACACCAGGTAAAAAAGTATGAAATATTACACATCAAAAAAGCTTTCAAAAATAATTTAAGAATGCACATTTTACATTCATAAGATCTTTGGTGTTCTTTGAAAATGAAATGGTTTGAATGTACTGCTTTATTTCTGTTTCTAAATAAATAAATAAATAAATAAATACATAAATAAATATGGGCTTTTGATTACTGTATTAGTGAAATCCAAAAGTACAGAAGTCTATCCAGAATCCAGTTGTGTAAAAGGACAATCCCAAAAAATGTTTTTGTATTTTAAACCTTTTTAAAATATACTTTAGCTGGGTGAAATCTAACTTGAACAACTCTTCCCTTACATTTCGGTGCAGTGTTCGTGACGTAATGCACAACAGGTGTGACGTAATGCGCATGTTTCTGCTCGGTCAGCGTGTCAGTTGTTGTTGTTTCAGAGACGGTCAGTGGTGAGTGAGTTAGCATCGGCGAAACTGCAAAATATCCGGGAATTGTTCAGTAAATAAGACCTATAAAAGATTCCTATTTTTTTTTATTTTATTTTATTTTATCAAGAGTATATATTTATAGTGAAAGAAAGTGTACTTGGAGTGAGATTTATGGGATTTAAATATCGATAAGCCGAGTTTAATAACGTTAGCTGCTGCCATTTGTTAGCTAAGCTTAGATTGCTGTCAACTTTATTGACATTTAAATTCTCTCTGCTATTGCTTCGGTGAGCAAAAACAACGTTACAAAGCTGTCATTTAGTAATGATCTAGGAATATGTTGTTTGTTGGTTTATTTAGCTATAGAGCTTTTGTTTTGCCCATCTATACAACATAGTTCAGTTGACTGTAAACTCAGTCCTGTATCTCTATTGATACTGTTATATATTTCTAATATAAAAAGAAAAAAAAATCATACGTTTTCTGTATATATTCATAGATTGTAATGCCTTTGAATTTTTTTGTATGTGGCAAATTATCCTAGACCAGTGGTTCTTAACCTTTTTTTTAATGAACGCCCCCTACATTATTCCCTTGCTCTCAGCGCCCCCTGGCATCCTTTCATCGCTCCCATTGAGAACCCCTGCCCTAGACCATTGTATTTGACCACTGAATTGTCAAAAGCTGCCTTAGCTTTTCAAAGATCTACTTTTCCCAATGAATTGGATTGAAACAATAAATTGGTCAATTTTTATTGTGTGCATTTTGTCAGTTTGACTCACTATTATTCCCTAGTTTGCATTTTTCACTTTCATGCTTTCTTAGATTATCCTAAACAGGCAACGCTAAATTGATATCTGAAGTTTAATGTTAAGATTGTCTGTATGGCCGAATATGACAAACTACAATAGCCCCATAATCATTCCCTATTTCATTTGTGATCTTCATGTACACTGGATTATTTACCTGCCTGTGAACATAACTTCAAATGCATTTAATGTCTAACTGTGTTCAGAACTGAACAGGCAGAGGATGCTGCGTCTACGTTGCAAGGCCAAGAATGGGACCCATCTAATGCAGGGCCTTACACACCAGTCTTGTGTTCAGGAGCTGAAAGACAAGATCGAGGAGCTGACAGGAATACCATGTGATGTACAGAAGATCATGGTGGGCTATCCCCCATCCAACCTGGATCTACACAATGGCAAAGCCCACCTTAAAGACTATCCTATCAAATCAGGTTTGCATTTTCCTTAGCATAACATAGTCACTTCAATGGATTAATTTGAAATTAGTGTGATGAATCAGATGATATTCGGCTGAAATTTTCAGATTATTGCCAATGGTCAATAAATTTGCTTGTTACGCAGATTAAAAAAGATGTAGGCATTTCACCTAGTGTCATTTCCAAAATCTATTGACAGCCTTGTGTCATTTCCAAAATCTATCGACAGCCTTGTCAATAGATAATGCATATTTTCTGTTTTCATATATCATCAGCGATTTTGAGTAAATAATGTGTAAAGTAAGTGTTTATTTCAGCAATTATGTCTATAGGGTTATTCCATGTCAGATCACAGAAATGATGAAAGCCAAAATATAAAATGCCATGGATGAATATTTACTGAGTAATCCATTATTTTTTAGAGGGGGGTAAAAATGACAATTTTCTTCTGTGATTGTGGAGCAAAACTGCTCGTCAGAAAATAACCTTAAAAAGGTTATGGCATCGTTTTATTTTTGCGCAGAGATTGGTAAGTCTTTTACTCAAACCAGTTGACTTCAGCACCCCTTGTTGCATTATATGTGTAACACAGCCCTTTGCAGGGGTAGAAAGGTGGAAGCGGGAGCTGGCTTAAACACTAACGAAAACTTTATTCACTCTTATACTCTGTTTGGACTTTTCAGCTGTAGCACACACACAGATTCAGTTCTCTGTCTCCACTGGGCTTCTTGTCTTCCCTTTATCTCCCCAGCACCGCTCACTGAAACACATAACAGCTGTTAGAGAAATTATACACAGGTGCGAGTCCTTCCCATTCATTCTTCCTGGCCTCTTGTTTCAATGGCGGCGCAGTTCCAGATGTTGAATGATGCAAAAATACTGAACCAGTGATTGGTTATAGCGCAGCTAGTGGTTGGGATAGACACTCCATTCACAAACCAGCGCTCTTCCACACCCCAGTCACCACAATATGATGTGAGTCCATAAATGGGAATAAACACTTTTCTGTGACTATAACTCCACAGGTATTAAACCTCATGTTGTCTTCCAGTCATTTTGACCCAAAGAGGATTTTCTTTTGCCTGAAAATGCTTGTTAATGTTATCCTATTGGATTAAAACTTTCTGAATTTGTTTACACAGGGTATCAAAATGTCCCCCCTAAAAATGGCTAATTTTCTACATATTTTATGTTTTTTTCCCCCACTTTGTTACACTTTTGGTGTTCCCGGTCAAAAATGACCGGCCTATTAAAAATTGCTTATAAATCTCTCGTTATGACCAAATATTGGATTAGATTTTTTTTGTCAACTTGTTTTCTTTCAGTTAGCACAGGTTTTGTATTTCTTTTTGAAACTTACTGATCATAGGTCTCATTGCCCTGAGCTTATGCACCTCATTTTTGAATGAAAAAAAAAAAGCATTATTTGTGGATAATTTTGGCAATATTAAGTAAAATATGAAAACAGTCTGTACTATTTATCTCAATAGTGTGCTTTAATTTTTAACCAGGAAGTTGGTTTTGAAATGCTTTTATTTTGTACAAAATGGTACAAAGTCCAGAGGTGTAAAAAGTACTTAGAAATTATACTTAAGTGAAAGTATGGATACTGAGCGAAAATTTTGCTCAATTAAAAGTCCAAGTATCTAGCCAAAAACATACTTGAGTGAAAGTAAAATAGTATTCATATTAAATTGTACTTAAGTATTAAAAAGTAAAAAGTAACTTTTTTCCTAGCTAGAATGAAATCAAGAGAGGAGATTGTGTGAGAAATGATGTTGTTAAATTCGACTGGTTTGATGAATCGCCTTTTTGCTGTCTTCGACAACTCATATTTCTCTCCCAGTGGCATTCGCAACCTGGTCAAAGAATCATGTTACAATAACTACATGTTTGCAAAATGATTTTTATGTGGCCTGTTATATGTAACGTGGCAATTTCCTGGTGGAATGAACACTAGAGGCGCTAAAACAACAATTATTTTGTCCCCTTTCACTCAAATCATGAGTAAAACAGCAGATTATCAGTTCATAAACACTTATTTTTTGCTCTGTTCTTCACACAATGCTATCTTATGACATATAAAACACTTAACACTTTTATAGCACGTGACTAATTTTAATGTTTACATTAACCAACTACATTTACAAGCTTGTTTAAGTGTTATCGAACTGTGCGGTAGCTCAACTGATAGAGTGTTGCATATGCTATACAAAGGACCGGGGTACGAGTCCTGAAGAGCATGCTAGTCGACACGTGAGCCAAAAGTGTTATAGAAGCACCACAAAATGACGTGGTTGTTTCAGAAATTGTGTTAATCATCTAACATTAGCTTTTTATGACACTATCGATTAGGTTTAAGGTTTAGGGTAGGGAGGTAGGTTTTCTTGATTTAAATCTCGATAGAACATGAACCTTAAAAACCTCATTTGTTCAGGAGACTCACTTATAGTGCCACACAGTGGACATTTTACTTTGAAACTGCACTGAGATATGGAATGAACCACATCATTTTATTTTGCAAAAACGTTGCCACAGGGAGCATGGGAGAAGGCACTCACGAATTGCGGTGTCAGTGCACCCAGCCCCTTGAGACATAGAGAAAGATAAAAAAAAAAAAAAAAAAAAAAATTCAATATAAGCTTCAGTCCAGTAAGGCAAAATAAAATGATCTGCAAAAATGTAGTGAGTACTTTTCAAGTTTAAATAAAATTGTAAGGAGTAAAATATACTATTATTTCTTTGGAAATTTAAGTAAAAGTGCAAGTATTCCATTTAAATTCACACTCAAGTGAAGTTCTCATCCCAAAAAATAATAATTAAGTATAATATTTAAGTATTTTTACTAAATTACTTTACACCCCTGACAAAGTCACACTTGTGGTGTTCCCTGTCAAAAATGACCCGCTATTGAAAACGAATGGGGGGATCAAAAATAAGAGAAACTGTGTAAGAGAGTGTTCAGGAGCATGTTCATCCATTAGAAGAGCACATATGTGCATGTGTGCTTGCAAACATAAAGGCCTCGGGCATGTACACACACACACACACACACACACACATGCGTACGAACAAACACATGCACACGTACACGCACAAACTCTTGAGTATTACATGCTTTCTTTTCCACAGAGATTAACTTTATCCTACCCTGAACTCCATCCAACATTCACAAACACACACACACACACACAAACAAACACACACTCTCTCTCTCTCTTGAGTAGTACATGCTTTTTCACAGTAATTTTATCCTACCCTGAACTTTTTCCAACATCCATTCATCCATCCAGCATTACCACACACACACACACACACACCCCTGAACTTTTTTTGCCCAACAGTGACCCCTCTCTAATAGAATCTTTCTTTCATGATCATTCTTTCATCACACCGTTCAGACAAAATATTATGACAATGTGTTTTGGAATGTTCCTGCTCTCACAAAGAAGCAGATCAATAGCCGCTTTTCTAGGGCTATCAACTGGCCAGCCGGGGCCAATAGCTGGTGCCAACATCACAGACCTTGCCCATTTCACAAGCCAAAGGAAATCTCAAGCTGAGGTATCATGTTATCTAGAATATCAAGTTTATATTGAATGTAAACATTAGCCAGCTAGCAAGATAAATTAGCAATAACAACTCATCGACTGTAACTGCCATGGTGTTCTGAGTGGTCTCTCCACTAACAGCGGGACGATGTCCCAGCACACCGTGTATGAAAGTTGGATACATAATCCTGACAAGTTCGGCGAAACTCCGCCTTTGACATTGTATATGCCTCAATACCCGGTTGGCCTTGTTTGGCCCAGAGAAAGCCCTAAGAAGGCACGATGAAGTTCGCCGAAACTCCGCCTTTGACATTGTACATGCCTCAATACCCGGTTAGCCTTGTTTGGCCCAGAGAAAGCCCTAAGAAGGCACGATGAAGCCTCAGAAGTGACAGCGGGAACGCAACTGGCCCTGGCACACACTAGCACGCCCTCATCTGCCCCGATAGATGAGCACGAGAGGCACTAAGAAGGCACGATGAAGCCCCAGAAGTGACAGTGGGAACGCAACTGGCCCTGGCACACACTAGCACGTCCTCATCTGCCCCGATAGTGGAAACGCGGCTTATGTTTATGTGTATACAGAAGCTTTACCACAGCTAAGGTATATAAAGCCTCATAGGGCCTTGCTCATCATTCACATTGTTGCAGCACAATGGCCAAGTGGTTTTCTGTGCATGAGGCTCTTGATAACATCCTTGATCATGACACTAGACCACTTGCCCTGGTTCATTTAAAAATAAAAGTCTTGTTTTTTGTGATCTTCCCCATTCATTTTCAATGGCCAGCCATTTTTGACTGGGAACACCACAAATGTGACTTTCTGCCATTTTATTCACAAAATAAAAGTGCTTCAAATCAAACTTCCATGTGAAACATTAAAACAAACTAGTGTGTAATTTTTAAACCATAGATGTTTTCTTATTGTTTTTAAAATAGTCAAAATAACCCATAAAGAATGCTTTTTTCACTCAAAAACCGAAGTATATGATCTCTGGTCAATGAGGTCTGTGATCAATAAGTTCCAAAAAGAAATACAAAATCTGTCCTAATTGAAAGAAAAATATTTAATCCAATTTTTGGTGATAATATAGCATAATTTTAATAGCTTGGTCATTTTTGACCAGGAACACCACAAGTGTGACTTTGTGCAATTAATTACTAAATAAAAGTGTTTCAAAACAAACTTCCTGTTTAAAAATTAAATCATACTAGTGTGATAAATAGTACAGCATGTTTTCATGTTTTGTTTAATATTGCCAAAATTATCCACAAATAATGCTTTTTTTCACTCAAAAATGAGGTGCATAAGCTCAGGTCAAGGAGCCCTACGATCAGTAAATTCCAAACAGAAAAAAAACCTGTGCTAATTGAAAGAAAACAAGTTGACAAAAAGATCTAATCCAATAGGCTGGTCATTTTTTACCGGGAACACAGCACAAGGGTTAAATGTACCCTAATATCCTTTTATATTCTGGTTCAGAATAAACTGTAGCTTTTTGTATCTTTGTTATAATGTTAAATTTTTTTAATATTGTTCTAAACCAGAGATGTGGGGCTCTCAATGTGGCTCCATTCCAATTTTTTGTTTTTTTGTGGTCCAAAACCCAAATGTGGGTCACATGGCAAGAAGCTAGATTTTCTTGTCCAACAAAACAATGTCTGAAGTACAAATAATGTTAAAACTAGAAGTGTATCTTTTATTTATTCACATAAAAACAGTAATGTCAGTATCTCAACAAATCTCGATCATGCCTTGTGACTGGTGATCCAGTTTTCGACATTTGGTATTTCATTCACCAGTAAAAAATGATCAAAAAGCCAGCATAAAATTTAAGCCGGGGACTTCAGGTTGAATTGACACGGAATGACCTATATATTTTTTTTGCTATCATTAAATTACGTTATATATATTGGAAGTATACTGGTCATCGGCCACCCTGCTCACTATATATGGGTATTGCCATATCAGTTGACCACTATCTGAAATGGAATAATTCTGTGTTTATAAAGCCATTCATGTGTATTTAAGTTTGGCATAAATAACAATGTGTACTTATGATTATTGATATTTATGTTGTTTAATGTTGGCTTCCTTATGGACAGGTGATACACTGATTGTAGAAGAGGAAAAGAACAAACCCAAACCCCAAGCACAATCCACTGTAACCAAAGGTCCCAGTCTTGACCTGGCCCCTGTTCTAGAACGCCGGGTCGTCCCTGCCGACAACTCTTGTTTGTTTACCAGTGTAAACTACGTAATGGAAGGCGGTGTGTATGACCCAGCGTGCGCCTCTGAAATGCGAGGACTCATTGTGCAAATTGTAGCCAGTGATCCCACTGGGTACTCAGAGGCTGTACTTGGCAAGACCAACGAGGACTACTGCGCCTGGATCCATCGCGATGACACCTGGGGGGGCGCCATTGAGGTCTCTATACTCTCAAAGTTCTACCAGTGCGAGATTTGTGTTGTTGACACTCAAACTGTACGTGTCGACCGATTCGGTGAGGATGCGTGTTATACCAAACGGGTGCTGCTCATTTACGATGGCATCCATTACGACCCCCTCCAAAAGGTGGTGCCTAATTCAGACGTTCCACCTCAGACTGTGTTCTCCAGCACGGACGACATCATTCTGGCACAAGCGCTGGAACTGGCAGATGAGGCACGGAGGAAACGGCAGTACACAGATGTAAACCGTTTTGCGCTACGCTGCATGGTGTGCCAGACTGGTCTGGTGGGGCAGAAGGAAGCAAGGGAGCATGCCAAGGAGACCGGACACACCAATTTTGGGGAGGTGTGAAATTGTTCGCTTTGTTAAAATCACCCCCACCTTTACTGCGCCACTGCCACGCCACTTGACATGGTACCCTCTCCTTCACTGCTGCCTGTCCCGGCTCAGTACAGTCCTCTACCTCACATTGTTTAGCGGCTTCTGGAGACTTTTCGTGTAGAGTTCCCCAAGAATTCAGTATTATTTGAAGTAGTGTTTAATTAATTTGTTGCCTGACTTGAAAACGAAACTTCAGTTCAAACCAAATTTTAAATGGATTCGCCACTGATTTAAAACTTAATACTGTTTATTATAATAACTTAAAGTATTATCTCACGTTTAAGGAATTGCTCACCGAAAAATGAAAATTCTGTTCACCGAAAAACGAATCATTGTCATTAATCTTTTTACAAATGGACTTCAAAGTGGTTCAGATTGTGGCAAGAAATGTCCAAAATGCCGCTAAAGAAATGCCTTTCATTATCTCTAATTTAATCTTGGCATTGTTGTATTTATATTACCTATGTTATTAAGGTCATATCGCACAGCTTATGAACAGTGTTGTGGCACTACATAAAATCTTAAATTTACTGGCTCCATTGTACCTGTTACTTGAAAGTCACATAGATCAAATGTTGGCTAAGATGAGATGTGTCCGTTTCTGAATTCTCGATGCGGTTTTACTCACACATTCACATTCTGAAAGCATGGAGCTGACATTGATGTGGATAACAATGGTGCTGACTGTAGAATCTCACTGAACTGCTTAGTGAATATCTAGACCTTTTCTTTGACGGGCACTTCAAGATTGTTTTATGCAAAGTGTTTACTCTCTCAAGTGGCTATGAAATATTGTAAGGAAGAGTGATTGTTGTGACTTATTTTTAATTTTAAGTGGAAAAATGTGGCATATTAAACTTTTTCCTGCTGAGTGTGCAAAGACACAATTACAGGGGCGATATTGAAGTTTTAGGAACAAATTTAGCATAGCAAAGTGTGTATTAGTGTGTGGATGAACTTTAGAGGGAAGAG
This sequence comes from Myxocyprinus asiaticus, assembly GCF_019703515.2. Lineage (NCBI taxonomy): Eukaryota > Metazoa > Chordata > Actinopteri > Cypriniformes > Catostomidae > Myxocyprinus > Myxocyprinus asiaticus. The sequence goes on along the minus strand of NC_059380.1, from coordinate 35,399,760 downwards.
AAATTGTAATACTGATGATATTCATATGATTGGGTATTTACAGTCAGGTACTGTCTACAGTTGTTTGCTGGTTTGCAGCAGATTTTTTTTTTCTCTCTCTCTCAAGATATGGTGCCATGGTAAAGCCAAAGGACTGTTGTTTTTATTTTTGCAGTGGTTTTTCTAAATTGCCGTGATCAGTGTTGTAATCGCACTAAGGTATCTTTGAGTGAGAAACTGCATGCACAGCGCTCACTGCTACAAAATCACTGTTTTTTGTGGGTTAATGATAAATAAACTTGAATTGAGACATATTCTTGTGTGGTTGCCAAGTGAACAGTGAAGTGTTTGGCCCTGTTCATAGTAAGCATCACTAATTATTATTGCTCATACTTAAGGCGCAGTCATATTTTCCTTTGCACTGCTAAATTACATGGGTAAAGAATGCGTGGACAGATGATAAGCATGTGTGAAACCAGTAAAAAACTAATTGCCAAGCAGCCTCTTTTAAATGCATTTAGATGCACATACATGTGTGAATTTGTATTTGATGACATTAAAATATTTAATCCCTGCATTTTGCCTCTATATGTTCTTGCATGTTTAAGAACACAGATAGATTTAAGCCGGATTTAAAGATTTAAGTGCACCAGATAACACTGGCTATAATAAAATAGCATATTCAACAGAAATGCATTTAAACTACCTTTATGGTGAAGCAGCTGCCATTTTGGTTCTTTTTACCGGACATTAGTGATGGGTCGTTCATGAACGAGTAGTCTCAGAGAGTGATTCGTTCATTTTGTGTTGGCTGCGCATGTGCATCGCGCAACCTCTGTTCATTTGTTATGTGAAAACCACATAGGCGCTGTAACAGAAATGATTAGTTCACCTTTCAACTCTTTTGGTCGTTCGTTATTTTGTCACGTGACAGCTGTATATGCTATGCACATACGGCTGTCTTGACAAAAGATGAACAACCCTGACAAGAAGATTCCAGAGGTGAACTAATCATTTATGATTCTTATAATTTGTCCTTGGCTGCATTATCAATTTTTCCTAATTGGGACTATAATCAAAGTTTGCGCAAGTAGACGTGTTAGGGGTGGGATTTGGCTATTGAAAATGTAACATTTTAATTTAATTCTGCTTAAATGAACGAAATGACTTGAATAAAGTTTCATTCATTTTGCTGAACAAGACTCAAAGATCCAAGTCAGTAAAATGATCCGATCTTCCCATCACTACCGGACATCACGACAGTAAAGTTGGTCCCCCAAATATTTGTATTTTAGTAAAGATAATAATGACAAATACTTTTTAATTTACGGAGTTAGGATATGGTAAATTTCGTGAATTATTTACAATAATCAGGGCTCTACATTGCGAGCATTTTACTCACATTTGCAAGTGAAAATGACTGCTTGCGAATGCAGAAAATTATTTGGGCTCACGGTGCAAGTAACAGCTGATCTAGCGCCCAAAGTTATGAACTTATTATTGCAGCCTACCATCGGAATAAAAACTCCCTATTGCATCTCCAAAACAAAAGGGAGTGAGAAGTCAGGGGAATGCAGAAGCGGCCCGCCACGAAGTGCTGCTTTTACCTGTGTGAATGCTTGTTGGCATGGCTCCGTCCACTGGACCAGGTCTGGAGCTCCTGTTTTAGTGAGATTAGTCAGTGGGCTGGTGATGTCCGAATAATTAGGCACAAACCTTTGATAATAGCCAGCCAGCCCCAGGAACTATCTCTCGGGCAGTTCGCAGTCACTGCTGTTTTATCAATTTGGGGCTGCACCTGACCATAACACAAGTGGAACTCCAGATACTATACCTCCACCTGCCCAATTGCGCACTTCTTCGGGTTTACTGTGAGCCCCACTCGTCGCAGTGACCTAAGAATGGCCCCCAGATGCTAGATGTGCCACTGCCAATCGTGAAGTGATTGGCTTTTAGATTCACCTCCGGTCTGAGCTCCTCCCTCTCCAGAACTACCATCATCACCAAGGATATGGGTACCGCCTCTCTCCATGGTTTTAGTAGGTTGAGATGGTAAATCCGACGTGCCCCGCCCCTATCCGTACGCACTACCTCATAATCGACTTCCCCAAATTGCCGTGTGACCTCAAAGAGCCCTTGCCACTTTGCGAGTAATTTTGAGCTCGATGTGGGCAGTAATACTTTATCTCCCTGTGCAAACTCCCATAGCCGAGTTCCCTTATTATACAGCCGGCACTGACTTTCTTGCGCCTGTAGCAAATTCTCCTGTGAGAGTTGCCTCAGTATTTGAAGTTTTGCTCTCAGGTCAAGAACGTATTGAATTTCATTTTTGCTCTGAGAGGGTCCCTCCTCCCAATTTTCCTTTATGACGTCTAACACGCCACGGGGCTTACGCTCATATAACAATTCAAATGGGGAAAACCCCGTGGAGGCCTGCGGGACCTTTCGCACTGCAAATAACAGGGGTTCGAGCCACTTATCCCAGTTCTGAGCATCTCCGTGCACGAACTTACAAATCATATTCTTTAAGGTCTTATTAAATCGTTCGACCAAACCGTACGTTTGGGGATGGTACACGCTTGTCCTAATCAATTTAATACCCAATATTTCATACAGCTCGTGTCATGTACGTGACATAAAAGCCGTGCCCTGATCAGTGAGGATTTCTTTCGGAATCCCCACTTGGGAGATAATTTTGAAGAGTGCCTCCGCAACACTACGTGCCGAGATGTTGCGCAGTGGCACTGCTTCTGGATATATCGCGTGCGTAATCCACCAGGACAGCTCTTTGGTATCAACAGCTGGGTTGTATTTTCATTTGTCCGAGTGTCCTGTGTCACTCTATACAACTGATCTTTTATAATTGAAAAATATGGATATATGAGTGCGATGCTTAGCTGGAGACATTGACCATCAATTACTTTCACATGGTCAAACACGTGCATCAGGGTTTTATCTCATGACTGCTCTAGCTGGAATTCTCCTACGGGGACTTCCTTAAGGGCATGGGAGGATGACACCTCCCCTTCCCCAGCATCAGCCTGATGCAGAGCAGCCGCAGACGGCCCAGGCCACGCCTCCCCAGCCAGCGCTTCGCACATCCCACACCGATTTACTTTCTCACAAGACTCATCCACACACAACCTCTTCAATAATGATTGAAAAGCCAGTCAATTAGTTCCCAAAATTAACAGATGGGTGAGGCGAGGACTAACCACCACCTCAACATTATGATTTGTACCCGGAATATTACCATGACGGTCACTATAGGATAATCATGAATATCCCCATGCACACACCTCACCTTCACATGATTATTTGCCTCCAATGCCCCATTTTGAACCAAGCATTGATGAATGGAGGTTTGATTTCAACCTGAATCCACCAAGGCTTGGTATGTATCCCCCTTAATACTCACGGGTATTTGGTATGTCCCTGCCTGATCAGGGGTGGTCTGTGGGGTTTTAGCATATGAGAAAGGATGTACAATTTTTATTATTAATAACTCACATTTAAAAAATAAAATACAAACGCATTTATTGCAGAAACTGGAGTATGTGGTATGGGGCCATGATATACCCCTATTGAGTGTCCCTTATTTTACAGTTTCAAAATTGTTGTAAATTTTGTGGAGTAAAACTTTTTTAATGTGAAAAAATTACTGAGTACACCTTTAAATCAGACTGGATTCGTCCTCTTGAAATAAATGTCTAGTTTGGCATATACATTTGCTGCAGTGATGTACAGACAGCAAAATTTGAGACGCTAAATAGCACAACTACAAAATTACAGCTTAACCAAGCGTGTGGTGTATGAAACATAATGAATCCCAGTTAGGGAAACGGGATCAGTACAGTTCCAGTTGACTGGGATTAAACTAATGTTATTTTAAGACACCTTTAACAACGCGATTAACGAGGATTTGGCTGTGATCCTCTTTAACGTTTTCTGTCATCATGTTTTTTTAGGAACGTGAGCAGAAAAACAAAGTCGTTTAATTAATATACATAGTAAGATTTATATATCAATTAATTATCATTTAACTGTAACACTAAACGATCGTTTTATTCACCACGCTAACCGGTCTGTTCTCTGATTGGCTGTTTCCGGAAAGAACGAAGATGATTGGTCAAACTTTTCCCGTGTACTGAGACGCCACACAGTAAATCGGCTCCGCTTGTCCACACCTACCAGAATCTGTGAAGCACCTGTACGCTTATGGATTGCTGAGTTGTCTTCCAACTCTACTCTGCACTGGAGGTAAGCTTTTTATTATGGATTGCTTTAGGTTTGATAAAACATTAATGCATATGTGAGTATTTAATAAAGTGGAGGGCAAATAATTATAGAAGGTTTATAAGAAAGAACAATTGTATGTTAATGCAATCAAACTTTTGGTTAAATGTGCTGAATCATGTCAAATGAAATGGGATTTGTCACGTTTTTATTCTTTCAACATATTCAGCTGTAATTATATATATATATATCTCAAAGGAAATAAGACATTACAAAGAAATCCTTTGTTGGATCTGTAATTTTCTTTAGTGCCTTATCTTACCCAGGTATTGAAAAACTGGAATTCAATTCTAGTGCAATTTGACTCTGAGCCCTTAGAGCAGATAACACAGATCAGTTTTCTTTCTTGTGCAATACTGGTCATGCACATACTGTAATAGGCTACTTTGGATGAGATCCATTGTGAACTTAAGCACAAATAAGTTTGTAAGTTCTTTTGTAGAAAATAAATAAATATATATATATATATATATATATATATATATATATATATATTAGTTGGTGTTATGGCCATTAATTATGATGGACATATATTCTCTAGAACTGCATAAAAGATTGTTATGGCCATTCAAAGTGCTTATCAGTGTAATTGTAAAATGACTGAAAATCTGAATTACTCTATTACATTATAAAACAAAAGGTATTTGGTTTATTATGTCTGGGCATTTACCTCGCTGTATTTACACAAAAGATTGCTTTTTTTTTTTTTTTAACAAATCATTTAGACATTTAAAATCTTAAATAGCCAAAACCCAACATAATTCCTTAATAGATTTGTATCTATTGATGCTTATATAATTAACAGAATTAAAAATAGCATTAAACCATGCTACTGCATCTGCCTTTACATTTGCATACAATCAGACAATATATTACACTGCTGAAAGACAAAAATGTTATCATCATCCATGTCATATTCAAATGTAAAACAATGAGTGTTTTACATGACAACTGATAAAGCAAAGTGTGTTTATAGCTTACATGCAAACCAAATGACCAGATTGATTGATTTAAAGGAATAGTTCACCCAAAAATACTCACACTTATGCCATCCCAAATGTTTTATTTTTTTTTTGTTCTGTTAAACACATTAGAAGATTATTAGAAAGATATCTCTGCTGTGTTGAGCCACACAATGCAAATGAATGGAGGCCAGAACTTTGAAGCTCAGAAAAGCACATAAAGGCACCATAGAAGAAATCCATAAGACTCCATTGGTTAAATCTTTGTCTGCAGAAGCAATGTGATAGGTGTGGATGAGAAACAGATCAATATTTACAATAAGTCCTTTTTTTTTTTTTTTTTTTACTATAAATCTACACTTTCACTTTCCCATCCATATTCTTCCTCTTTTTTATTTTATTTTTTTTTGGCGATTCGCATTCTTCGTGCATATCGCCACCTACTGGGCAGGGAGGACAATTTATGGTAAAAAATATTCTTCTAAAAACCTTTGTTTGTGTTCAGCAGAAAAAAGAAAGTCATACACATTTGGGATGGCATTAGGGTGAGTAAGTGATGAAAGAATTTTCAATTCTGGGTGAACTATTCCTTTAACTTGTCCTTGCCGAACTTTATAAGGTATTTCATACGGTAAAATTAGAAGCTGGAAAAGGTGGAATTCAGGTAAATTGGGCCATTTTGACATTGAGATGACTGTCAAAAAGTGGCCCATTTTACCAAAATTTTCCCTAATGGTTGAAAACATTTTCAAACTAGTTATAAGTACTAAATATTCAAAGTTACAACACAAAAATTGAGATAAGCTGAACTTTGTTTAGCATCTTATGAGCTGTATTTAACTGTGTACTCTGAATTACAGGTCAAAGCTTACTTTAGCTTAAAAACAAACAGATGATTCATTGTCTTCCATTCATGCTGAACTTGATCCAACTAGAAAAGCTTAGTGTAAGTGTGCTGCAATCTCCGTCACATGATCTGATCAATTAAAATACTGTACACACAGATACAGAAATAGATGCAGCTATAATTCCTGGCCATCCTTTGCTTGTTTGGGATCAGATTGTCACTGATTGCTTGAAAATGGACTGTTTGCACTATGATTGTTTGCAAGAGGCTCAATTTGCATTGATATTTTCCTACTTGTACTTTTAGGGGACATAACGTTTCATCTACGCTGTTAGAGCACTGGCAATTTAAAGTTTGCATCATTTGCAATGCCCAAAAGTGACGCATGGCAAGATGGCAATGCCCTTGACACGATGGGAGAAATGGACAGTACTGGCAGCTGCGACAGTGTGGTCAGCTTCAACTCGTTCTTTGTGAGATATATTTTATTTTATGAAGATATTCTGTATGTAATGTTAAAGGGATAGTTCATCCAAAAATGAAAATTCTCTCATTATTTACTCACCCTCATGATATCCCAGGTGTGTATGACTTTCTTTCGTCACCTGCACACATTTGAAGAAAATTAGAAAAATATCTTAGCTCAGTAGGTCCTTAAAATGCAAGTGGATGGCGATCCGATTTTTGAAGCTCCAAAAATCACAGACAGTCAGCATTAACGTCATTGATACGACTCCAGCGGTTAAATTAATGTCTTCTAAAGTGATATGATCCCTTTTGGTGTGAAAAAATCTAAATATTTAAGTACTTTTTAACTCTAAATCATCGCTTCCAGTAAGCTTCATGAGAGGATGGAGTTCAAGCGGTCTCTCGTGTGACGTTTTTGTGTTGCCATGATACAGAGGTAATCTCATGTTCTCCACTAAGTTTAGACATCTAGGATAAGCACACAAGCGCACCATTGTGAGTAAAGAAAGAGATAAATACAGATCTAAACCGAAACCAACCAAGCTACTGTACAGTGTTCCTCCTCTGCTGTAAATTGCGCTGCTCTTGCAGCTGTGACTCACATGCGTCAGTTCTCGCGTGTTTCAAATGCCAATGCGATTACGTCACATACGCTTACCGCTGCAGAACAGACACATGATTTAGTTAAAAAAAAAGTACTTAAATATTTATCTTTTTCAACTTTACAAGACATTAATTTAACAGCTGGATTTGTATGGATGACATTTATGCTGACTGTCTGTGATTTTTGGAGCTTCAAAAGAGAAGTCTCCATTCACTTGCATTTTAAGTACCTACTGAGCTAAGATATTTTTCTATTTTTCTTCAAATGTGTTCTGGTGAAGAAAGAAAGTCATCCACACCTGGGATATCATGAAGGTGAGTAAATAATGAGAGAATTTTTGGGTGAACTATCCCTTTAAACATCAACATGTCCATAGTTAATGTAATGATGTAATACACCTGTAGGAACTGACTTCATACATCCGCAAAAAAATCACCTTGGGACCAGTTGATTTAAAGTCATTGCAAAAATGGCTCATTGTTTTTTTTTTTTTTTTTTTTATTTATTTTTCTATTTTTTTATCTAATGCAATGACATTCAGACATTTTTAGGTATGAATTGAGTGTGCAAATTCTTTTAGGGGCCACCGTATGTATCCAGAAGAAGTTGCTGAAACGTGGAAAATCTAATAAATGCACATGTATATCTGCAAATATTACTATTGATCAACTAATTGCACTCCCTCCAGTTTCACATTGACTGATGTGTTTCAGAGTGATGATAGTCTGGAGTACCTCTCTGCTGAAGAGAAGGCTTGTCTCATGTTCCTAGAGGAGACCATTCAGTCACTGGATACAGAGGATGACAGTGGACTGTCCAATGATGAGTCTGATAAATTGCCAGCTCGAGGAAATGTGGCTACTAAAGCAGCCCACCTCTCAGCGTCAATAGGACTGAACAAGCTCTCTGCTCAAGGTGTGTTGTATTTCTGTAGAATTTGTAACTTCTTACTGTTGTCAAAAAAAAAAAAAAAAAAAGAATGTTCCGGATTCAGCAAAAGCTTAAGGAATAGTTCACCCAAAAACGTTTATTCATGCTTATGTCACTCCAAACCTGTATAAAATGAAAAATGAACAAACTCTTCACACAAATATTTGGCATACAATAAAAGTAAATAGTGACTCCAGGCTTTCAAGCCCAAAGTACACTTTGGTTTTGAAGCGAACACTTAGTGTCTGCGTACAATTGAAAGCTCGCCTTTCAAAGTATACTTCATTTGACTGTGCGTGCATAAAAACAGGTGGTTGTCACATGCATGCTATGACTGCAGTGAGATACTGGACTATTTCTCTTCAGGAGTTTAGACCCATGAAGATGCCTTTATTCTTGTTTTATGTCTTTGTTCATCTTCCAGTGCTTCTTCGTGAAAGCAACGGCTGAACTGTGAGTGTTGCCACCTTGTGGGCCCACTAAGTAATGCAAATAATTCCAGCCGCATGCACATACTACACGTTCAGAATATGCACGGTGCGAATTACATTGTTGCTTGGTGTCGCTAGTGGGCATTCCTACTGATGTCACTCTAACATTATTGGTGGACTGCACGTCTGGCCATAGTAGCTTTTGAAATGCTGATTACAGATTATACTGCCGGTAAAACTAAGATATCATTCTAATTTGACAAGGAATCAATTGTCTTGCCTCTAAAAATGAACATTCCGCAAGGGAGAGCGTTTTATATAACATGCAGCAGTGCTCGTTGCATCATATCATTTAACAAGATGAACAATCAATAAAAAATATAAATCAAGCTCACTCAGAATGCTGACAGTATCTGACACGGTTTTCCACACATTATTGTTTTATTATATCCATGCATGTAGTTACAGACAAAAGATATAGTACAGTGAAATCCCTCACAAAATTAATAACTTCTCATCCGTCTTGCCTACATTTGTGTCCAGTTTCTCAGACTCACAGCAGACGGATGCATAGAGCTCCACTGCCTTCTCTCCCATTGGTAGTCGCTCCCAAATGTTGTTCATTATTTGCATAAAGTTAAACTTTTCTCATCTTTGTCGTGTCGCTTGCCATGCCCACATCTTGTTGCCAATAGTCACTGTTGCTCTTGTCACCGGAAGTCACTGTGCTCTCACTGAAAATGAAGGAGATTGTGTCGCTTTGTCACTCCGTGGTGCTTGCGGTGTTAATGAGGCTTAAGAAAAATCAAAGAAAATGTGACGACTCATGCACTATATTCCAAGTCATTGAAACCATTTATGGCGAAAAGCTGTGACGATTTTTGAAAAGTTTTCTTTTGTGTGACTTAAGAAAGAAAGTCATGCGGGTTTGGAGTGACAATAAAGGACGTAAATAAGGACAGAACTGTCGTTTGTGGCAGTCCATCTGAATAAAGGTTGTAAGACACTGTTTGGTGATTTTTAAAAAAAAAAATTCTTTTTAAGTAGGGTACAATGGGGCTAAAGGCTCTGTGGGGTAAAAGTCTCCTTTGATTTTATTTTCTCCCAAAACACAAAATAGCATCAAAAACTACCATGGGGGGAGTAAAGATGCTGACTACCACCTCTGGAGTCGCGAGTTCAAATCCAGGAGGTGCTGAGTGTCTCCAGCCAGGTCTCCTAAGCAACCAAACTGGTCCGGTTGCTAGGGAGGGTAGAGTCACATTGGGTTAACCTCCTCGTGGTCACCATAATGTTGTTCTCGCTCTCGGTGGGGCATTTGGTGAGTTGTGCGTGGATGCCGTGGAGAATAGCGTGAAGCCTCCACAAGCGCTATGTCTCCGCGGTAACGCACTCAACAAGCCACGTGATAAGATGCGTGGATTGACGGTCTCAGACGTGGAGGCAACTGAGATTCGTCCTCCACCACCCAGATTGAGGCGAGTCACTACGCCACCACGAGGACTTTGAGCGCATTGGGAATTTGGCATTCCAAATTGGGGAGAAAAGGGGAGATAAAAAAAACTACCACAGGACTTTCCTAAACACCTGTTTGACACTATGAACAGCAAAATGTTCCTCTTCCATGAGATAATTACGTGTAATGTCTAAATGTTGATTTTGAAGCAATTTGATCTAATATTTAATATTTTTTAAATGTTGTAAATTTATTTTGAATAACCATTATCTTAATTTGTAACTCAAAAAAGCATCTTGCTGTCTCAAAAGTATTTGCATAAGTTGACAAATTGTGCCCTATAACTATTGCCATTTTACACAAGTAAGGGAGCCTTTTACACCAGGTGTGGGGTAAAAGGTTCCCTCACCACCTTTAAAAAAAAAAAAGAATTGTATTTAAAACAACCTTCTGTTGTTATTTCTTTTCACACAAATGATGTTGCTCCATCAATATTCAATTAATAATAAATGTATTTCTTGAATTTTGAGACACTTTGTGACTAGAAAAAAAAGCAAATTTTCCTTAAGGTGTGCCTTTAGCCCCATTTAGCCCCATAATTTTGTATTTGTTAAATTTGTTTTCTGTAGTAATCTACTAGATGGCATAAAGGCTGTTGATAGAGCTTTACTTGTCAACCCTATATTTTTTATTTATTTATTTTGGCTTGTAGACATTCCCAAACGCCACTCTGAGGGTCCATTATCATCTGGCAGCACAGTGCAAAATGACATTCTAAACTATATGGTTCCTACTCCATTTGTCCTGGCAAACCGAAACGCGCAAATTCCAGCCAGACCTGGACTGGTTGAATCCTGTAAAAAGGAGCCACCCAAAGTGAAGATGGCTTCTGAAAGTCCCAAACTGTGCCAGGAAGCTCCACGGGTTCCTTCAGAGGTCAGTGTAGTTGTAATACCACCTCCACATAAAATCAAAGGCAACAAAGATACAGTCATTGAAAAACTGAATGACCCGAGACCAGAGAAATTGCCCAGTAGAGGGCCCCTGTCTTATGAGGGTCTGGTGTACCTGCGCAAGAGTGCATCAATGCGGAAAACCCACGCAGATGAGTCTAAAACTGGAGAGAAGGAGGTTTCTGCAAATCTTCATCTTTCAAATGTGGGAAGAACATCTGGATCCAAAATCCTTAGTCAAAATTCACAGGCCATGGAAAGTAGAAGCTCCAAGCCCATTCCCCCTCCTGTGGCGCCTAAGCCAAAAATGAAAACCCCACAAAAAGCGCCAATGAACCAGGAAGGAGCCACAACCCCCTCGAACATGCCTTCCTCTGGCATGTTACCAGTGGATAAATTAATGAACCCAGAGAAAGTGAGACTAGAGGCTCTTTGTAAGTTGGGTCTCCTCAAAGAGGAAACATCTAATTCGAGGCAGCACATGACAGCAGGACAGAACCTAACATCTCAAAAATTGAAGCTTTTACAATCCCCAACGAACTCGGTGCAAAGTCAGACTACAGGTGAACACCTTCCATGTATCACAGCAAGAACTGCAGAACTGATAAACCAACCAGTGCAGAGTTGTAACCCTCTCCACCAGAGGTCCGTGAGTGATCTTTGCACAGCCCCTTCACGTCCACAACGTGCCAGTATTACTTCAGTGGGGAAAGCTGCCACACTGGAGTGCACTGGCATGGGTGGACAAAGTTGTACATCCAATCATGGATCCTCAAGTTCTATCAACACAGACTTAAATACAGTTTCTCAGAATAAACATTCTTGTTCTTCCCCACATGGAACCAAAAACCACCTCAAAGACACTCAGAAAGATGACAATGAGTTCACATTTGGAAAGGCCGAAGAGTTGGGGCAAGTAGCCTCAAATACATTTTCTCAGAACCACCAGTCATGTTCTTCTACACAAGGGACAAAGAACCATCTCGGAGACACTCAAATGGATGCCAGTAAGTCAACACTCAGAAAAGCCCAGCAGTCGAAGCAAGTATCCTCATCCCATTCCAAATCTCCACATGTTCGAGGACTGAATGTGCCAGTGCACAGCATTGGAAAGGATCGGAGAGAGGCACTACGAAAACTAGGGTTGCTGAAAAACTGAGGGTTGTTGACTGTATCTTACACCATATCAACACCTGATGCAAGCAGCGTGAAGCATTGTGTTAAAAGCAAATCGCTCCCATTGTAATGAAGGATTCCGTCCACACTGAATGTGACTGTTGCATCATGTATCGGCGACAATTTAAGACCAAAACACACTCTAGGCAAGTACTTGAATGCAGATGCTTATAGTAAATACATAATCCTGCAGTTCATAACACAACGAAAGTACGCATTGGCAATACATTGGCTAAGCACTCACATCTGCATACATGTACTAGCGTAAAATATGTTTCTGACCCTACGGACACCCTGTTCTATTTTTGACATGCTGCATGTGCTTGGCGCTACAGCTTATAGCTGATTGTCCATGCATATCATCTTTCGCTTCTATGCGTCCAGAGTAGAAAGCCTCAAGCCGTTGAGATGCGACATGATGCAACATCGGTTGCAACGGGTATAGAACAGGGTGTTACACAAAGGTAATAAAGTAAGGCACTTTTAATTGATAAATTATGACTCTAAATAATGATCACCCCGATGCCTTTGCCAAATGCAGCTCTGAAGATTAACATATGTTTTATTTTCCAGGTGACTTAAATACCTTGAATTTCAAACTGGCTATATAAGCAGATTAGCAATTAGTCTTAAATTAGCCTTTGGTGTTGTTGTTGAAGGCCTGCTCTTAATCAGTCTTTTATATGTCTATATCAAGCCTATTTTGCGATCCAGTTTTACACATTGTTTCAGAAAATCAATTCATGCTTTTTATGTACTGCAAAAAATAGTTCGTAATGAGTTTTTAATTAGTCCTTTTGGAGTTGTTTTCTACTAGAAATATCTAAAAATGCTTTAAATAAGAAACATTTACAGTTATTTATTTATTTATTTATTTACACAGCATAATATCTTAAAGGTACATTCTCTGAAAATAAGTATTAATGTCAAATGCAGTGTTACATCTTAAGTAAGTTTGTGATGTTTTAAGGATTTTTTGATATTTGTACTGGAAAACAAGTGAAAAAGACTGATTAAAAAATTAAGATTGCATTTTTATTTTTTTGTGGTGCAAATACTTGTTGAACTCGGAATCCTGGTTGTCTGTACCACTGCCTTCACTTTCATAGATCATCTATCAGTCAAACTCCTCATTTTACATGCCGGTCAGTGAGATCTGACACAGCACTTCAGTGGATTAGCGCATTGTCTTGGGTTGCGCTAACAGTGTATATGTTACCTGTCCTCTCAGATTCATCTGTCATTAAAGTTCTTTATCTCAGAATGTGACCTAGTTCATGACTTACACTGAGAATGGCTCCTTCTGTTTGGATTGACCCAGTTAGCAGTTGCCCTTTCACAATGATCCAAGACTAGCTTGTCTATTTGAATCACAAACTAAACAACAACAATACCTAACCTTATTGCTAACCTTAATCTTAAGAGCTTGCAATAAAGGATGGCAATGGTTAACAACAGACAGAAATCAACAATATAATCATAAAATGTCATACCTGTCTTTGTTTTATTTTTTGTCATTGCATGGTTGCTATGCTCCATTTAATCAGATACAAATGTAGTGCCTGAATCATAACCATGTCTGAGGGCAGTGATTTGCATAACCAATTGTTTAAACGTTTTCAGTTGGAGTGCTTGTGGTTGATAGTCACACCGCATCTGATTGTATCATGGTGAAAATATAGTGCCTGAATCATTGCCAAAACTTTTAGATAAATAAAAATACATGTAGAAAGTAAAACAGGATATTAAAATTGCTCTGCTTGTTCAGCTCAACTAATGGTTTGAGGTGGGACTTTTTCTTTATACAACCAAAGGAAGACAAATTGTGTATTCAGGAAAGTATTTCGAAACATGGGTGTAGATTTAGGTAGGGATGACAGGGACATGTCCTTACCAACTTTCAGAAAATCTGAAATTTTCCAACCAATATTTGGGCAATTTTACCACTTAGAAAATACTTTAACTTTATACTATGTTTTATTTTCATTTTAATGACTATTAAAGTTTCTCAGTATCGTTATTCATGTATAAATTATTGTCCAACCGCTTCTAAAGCAGTGCATAAATGGGGTTGTCACGTGGCATCTGTTATTTTTCTCAGCGCTATTCAGGTTGCACCAATCACAGTCATTTGTGATTACTGCAAATCATTTTCTGGAGATTACACCGCAAAATTTATTTTGTATCTTAGGTCTAATTCTTGAAATTAATAGATTTTATAAGCATACTTTCCACGTACACGTTTTCTGTCTAAGTCAAAAAACATCCTGAGTTTTACGTGCAACCCAATGGAGGATTCTGGTTTTACGGGCGGTAACCACCCTCTTGAGGAAGACATCTTTGAATTTGAAAGACTGTGCCAGGTAAAGGTCTATTAATGAAAATTTAATTTCAGATCATCTTAATTGTGAGTGTAAATGCATTTAAGGAAAATGACATGTCTCTCCATATTGCCGTCACATTGTCCAACAAGTTTATCGCATATCGCATTTTTCTTCCATATCGTGCTGCCCTATTGGTCAGCTCTAAACCTGTTTATTCTTTAGGAAAAAGAGGCTAATATTTAATATGGTAGGGCAGAGAAATAGGAAATGGAACTTGTTATATGAGGAAATAGTGTTATTTTGCCAATACTACTAGACTGACTTTCTTGCATTTTCTTAATACCCACAAATATGCATTTTATCCTTCTTGCAATATGTTCCTACCAACTTTCAAAACAAACCTACAGCCTTGGTTTGAAAACAATATTTATTTTTGCAATTACGTTTGGTGGTGTAGAAATGACACATTTGAACTTGATTAACTCTCACCGCTTGTAAAAAAAAAAAAAAAAAAAAAAATATCAAGTGGTACTCTACCTGGTCTCAGTGTAATGGTGGTTTTACTTGCACTGATTGTCTGCTGACCACTAATGTTTTTTTTTTTTTTTCCTCCCCAATTTGGAATGTCCAATTCCCAATGCGCTCTAGGTCCTCATGGTGGCGTAGTGACTCGCCTCAATCCAGGTGGCAGAGGATGAATCTCAGTTGCCTCTGTGTCTGAGACCGTCAATCCGCGCATCTTATCACGTGGCTTGTTGAGCGTGTTACCGCAGAGACATAGCGCGTGTGGAGGCTTCACGCTATTCTCCGCGGCATCCACGCACAACTCGCCACGTGCCGCACTGAGAGTGAGAACCACATTATAGCGACCACTAGGGTTGCCAACTTTTTGTCACGTGAATACAGGACGCTTGAGCCCCTTGAGAACATTTTGTTGATTCAATATGGGGCATTTTGCCATCTGATCGGGGTCCCGCTCAAGCGTCTTCCTGCTGAAATACAGGACAATAGGCTTCCCGTATGGGACTTCTTCACTTCCATTGAAATACGGGACAGTTGGCAACCCTAGCGACCACGAGGAGGTTACCCCATGTGACGCTACCCTCCCAAGCAACCGGGCCAATTTGGTTGCTTAGGAGACCTGGCTGGAGTCACTCAGCACGCCCTGGATTCGAACTTGCGACTCCAGGGGTGGTAGTCAGCGTCTTTACTTGCTGAGCTACCCAGGCCCCATTAATGGGTTTTTAATCAATGTTACATCTAGCTAAAGCCATGATTCATTGATGCCAGACAGTGAATGTGCATTTAAAGCTGAAGTGTGTAATTACTGTGCCACCGAATGGAATTACAAAACCCCCTTTCTGTTGTTGATCAAACAAACAGATAGTCCTGCCTCCAATTCATCAACAATTCATGAACAAACTTCAGTAGCATTAATCAAGTGCAAATGCATCTGGTGTAATGCCTTTTCATCCAACTACTAGTTTATGCAGCACTGCATGTTGCGTACTGATCCTTGCAGTGCTGATTCGCGTTGCACAGCGATCTTGCCAAACCTGAAGAATTCTGAACACAGTGCTTCGAAATACCAATAATGCTACCAAATGAATTAAAATGAATTCTACATATGTTTCCATTGATTATAATGGTATAAATGATGGGCGGATTGAACTTGCTAGTTTTGATTACTGATTAGGCCTATTTGATTCTGCCCTGCCAGAATCTATGTCCCTGGTAGTAAATTAAGGTTTTGCTGTGCTGTGTTATATACTAAAGGCTGTTGACAATTTACAAAAGGACACCCTTCAATAGCCCTTCCTACCCCAACTTCCTGTTTTAGTATGAAATATGTTAAAGCTGAAGTGTGTAACTTTTTCAGTGTTAAAATATTTTCTCCTATCGCATCATAACATGAAGATACTACTGTATAAGTAAGCCATTCATGAGTACATTTTCTCGAAAACTGTAAACAGTGTGTCTCTGTGGCACTATACCATTCCTCTGTTTGTTTTAAGCGACCCGTCCAGCTTGAACAAAACAACATTGACTCTCAACCAATGGTTAGAGTTAGGGGCGGGGCTTTCTCTTTGTTTGATCAACAGCAGAGGGGGGTGTATTCAGAAGGCTGTTTGAAAACAATGTTTATTTTTGCAATTCCATTCGTTGGCGCAGAAATTACACACTTCTGCTTTAACACAGGAATGGAAAACCCACTTTAACTTGGCAACAAAAATACTGATTTCTTGATACAGATATCAGCAAGAATAAAACTTCTCAGTGCAAAATACAAGATCAAATACAGTGCAGCACATGTGGTAGCATTAGTTTTACATTAGGTAGTATTAGTTAACTGTTTAACACAGTGCTTA
This sequence comes from Myxocyprinus asiaticus, assembly GCF_019703515.2. Taxonomy (NCBI): domain Eukaryota; kingdom Metazoa; phylum Chordata; class Actinopteri; order Cypriniformes; family Catostomidae; genus Myxocyprinus; species Myxocyprinus asiaticus. Next base: position 35,382,965 of record NC_059380.1, on the reverse strand, counting down.
TGAACCATATAATGAGAGAACCAAAATTACACTGTATAACAATGTCGCCATCACAATAAAAATCCATCTTTATACATCTACAATTTAAAAGATAAATTCAGATTTTTATGATTGAAAGCTGTCTTTAAATGCTATCTCTCATTCCTTATGTATAAAGAGAGTCGGACTTGTCAAAGTCAGTTGCTCTCAGTTGAGATGAGCGTCTTGCTCTTCTTTCGTTTTACTTTGCCGTTTGCAGGCAGTACTCCAAGGGATTCCAAACGGAAGGGACGCGGCATAAGAGATTCCGTGGATAAAGGGGACAAACTGGATCCACTGGAGGTCTGGTGAGCCGGACCATTACCGATTGGACCAGAGTGACTCACTGTATGGGAATTAGTAGCATTAAAAAAAAATATATACAGTTGATACTCGAGGAGGTAGCAATAATAAAGGATTAGTTCACCCAAAAATGAAAATTCTCTTGTCATTTACTTACCCTCATGCCATCCCAGATGTGTATGAATTTTTTTCTTCTGCAGAACACAAATAAAGATGTTTCGAAGAATGTCTCAGATCTGTAAGTCCATACAATGCAAGTGAATAGTGGCTAGAACTTTGAAGTTCCAAAAAACACATAAAGGCAGCATAAAAGTAATCTAAACGACTCCAGTGGTTAAATCCATATCTCCAGAAGCAATATAATAGGTGTGGGTAAGAAACAGGTCAATATTTAAGTCTTTTTTTACTATAAATGTCCACTTTCACTCCCATATTATTCTTTTGTTTTTGGTGATTCACATTCTTCGTGCACGTCGCCCCCTACTGGGCAGGGAGGATCATTTATAGTAAATACATTTAGTAGTAAAGGTAAAGAAGGGTGGGTTTCTCACCCACACCTATCATGTCGCTTCTCTGGACATGGATTTGACCACTGGAGTTGTTTGGATTACTTTTATGCTGCCTTTATGTGCTTTTTGGAGCTTCAAAGTTCTGGCCACCATTCACTTGCATTGCATGGACCTACAGAGATGAGATATTCTTCTAAAAAATCTTAATTTGTGTTCTGAAGAAGACAGAAAGTCATACACATCTGGGATGGCATGAGGGTGAGTAAATGATGAGAGAATTTTTCATTTTTGGGTGAACTATCCCTTTAAGAATCAAGGGTGTGTAAACAATTGAACTGAACAATTTGGGCAAATTCACTTAATTTCTCTTGTAGAATATATGTAAATAACATACATGTAGTGCTACATCTGGACACTACCAAATAAAAAACAAAATCAATTTTTATGATCCTTCTAATTAAAAACAAAGGAGATCTTGCATATTCTGCAAGGGGTTGTTTTTAATGATAAGAACTGTATATGTGACACTAGGGAAACAAAAGAATATAAATCTGGAATAATATTCTTACTTGTGTTTTTAATGGAATCACCAGCCAGCAGCTGACTTGTCCGTTTTAGCTTGAAGTAGTTAGTGGCGATATGTTTGCTATCACTCCGATTCAACATTTCCTTGTAGCGATCCTCCCCCTCTTCCTGTTTAAGAGAGATCAGCAGTGGATGTTTCTCAGTGCGTGATAAGGGTTCACAGACCGTGGAGATCTGAGTGAATTTAAGCATATATCAACAGTCATACTAGATGCAGTACATCAATTATTTAAATCTCAGAATAGCACAAGAGTGGTGAAACTACACAAGTCAAAATTTATTTACGTTTCTTGTCATCTCCACCTGTTGATCTGAAGGCTTATGCTTAAATACATGAAATTAGGTTTGTAGACAAATAGGGAGGGCCGGGGCTAGTTGTCACATGGGGAAGTTTTCACAAGGCCTCTATCGCAGTAACAATAAGATTTGGAGTCAAAAGTCTTATTGTGTAAACACTGTATGTGTTTTCTTTAGCAAAAGATTTGTATGTTGGTTTCAAACACCTATTTCAAAACCCTCTTCAATTAGAATAATTTCTGTGAATTCTACCCTCCAAAGTAAATCTTTACCATCATCATATTTTTACCGAAAGGTTTAAATGTGTTCTTAGGACACTTGCATTGTATGGACCTACAGAGCTCAAATATTCTTCTAAAAATCTTTTGCAGAAGAAAGGAAGTCATACACATCTGGTATGGCATGAGGGTAAGTAAATGATGAGAGATTTTTCATTTTTGGGCAAACTACTCCTTTAAGGTATGTGGCTATGCAGAAACTGACAAAAATTGACTTAAATAAACCTACTCTGTGAAATGATTTCTAGAATCAAAAGTGTGACAACTAATGCCTGATCTACTCTAGAAATTGCATGAATTTTTATATAGAAAAAAACATTGAGTTGGACTGGATCACGAAGGACAAGCAGCCAATAAGTGCCCAGAATACATGGAACTACTTCATTCTGTTTAAAAAGTGTGCAGAACTATGAGTGTCGAGCCCAAGTCGACTGTTTATTCACTGTTTGAATACCACAAATGGGTCGCCCAGATCTGAAGCAGAATTCCTGTGAGCTGAAAGTCCACCAGGTGCACTTGCAACTGTAGAAGGCACTGTAGAACAAGAAAGAGACTGATTAACATGAGCAATAAATGAATCTTGAGAAGTGATAGAGCAGTACGATGAAGTATTTACCTTAATATAAGTTAAATGGAGTTGGTATCCTTATGTACCTCAAAAAATCTTTTTTCCAATCAGTAATTTTGCCTTATTTTACACAAAAAATATTTAAACCTCCTTAAAAAAAAGACAAAGCTTAGAATTCGCCAAACTTGAACTTTTGTGCGCAGCGGAATGCGAAATGTCTTTGCATGAGCTTGTGTTTATGATCTACTTCATTCTGATGCTTATGAATGGAAATCAGTGGAGTGCGGTGTAGTGTGATGTGTCTTTATGTTTCAGTAATTTACATGAAAACCAGACAAAAATACTAAACAGGTTATTTCTAGCGTGATCATAGAGGATTGGTATGATCGGTATGAAATTGGTATGTACTGTATAGACTAGAGTATACAAATGAACTTACATTGTTCAAACGGAGTGAAAAAAGATAAAGACTTCACCTGCAGGTAAGGTAGTTTTCTGCACTATGACCTCTGGTAGTCTCCAGGTTCCTCCCTCCTCATCCCAAACTGCCTCCTTCCGCAGCCGGTCCAGGTTGCTATAGTTACAGTCCCTGCGCACCAGGGGTGCCATGCGCTCCAGAATCCCTTGGAGGAGCTGGCCTTCCCGCTCCAGACGCCGGATGGTGGCCAGATAGTCGTCTCTCTCCATTGCAAACTCTGCCTGAAGATCCCTGATCTCCAACTTTGCAGCTTTTAGCTGTCCATTAAATAAAAAGATGGATTGGTTCTACATGTTCAGCTCAATAGCAAGATAGAGCAAGTCTAGAATTCTAGTTCTAGAAAAGAAAAGACTAGGTAAATATGTTTGTTTCTAAATGTAGATCATAGATCTTGCAAAAAATCTTTTTCTTAATCAGTACTTTTTGTCTTGTTGTCTAGTTAAAATATCTAAACATCCTTATATAAAATAAGTTTACTTGTGAAGCAAAATTACATAAGATTTTAAGTCTTGTGCATAAAGAAAAACAAAAGTTAATGCTTAAAACAAAAACACCTTTTTGCAATAAGGTTAGAAAGTAAACTAGCTGTCCCTTTAAATTATGTTTCATTTTTTTACTCCATTGTCAAATAATTTTTCTCTTTTGGAGCACAAACCCAGATGCAATACAATGCAAGTGAATGGTGGCCAGAACTTTAAAGCTCCAAATAGCACATACAGGCAGCATAAAAGCAATCCATACGACTCCAGTGGTTAAATCCATGTGTTCAGAGGTGATATGATAGGTGTGGATGAGAAACAGATCAATACTTCAGTCCTTTTTTTTACAATAAACCTCCACCTTATACCAGCCCCAACCAATATGTGGCAATATGCACGAAGAATGCAAATTGCAAAAAAAAAAAGAAGAAGAATGTGGAAGTGAAAGTAAAAGTGAACATTTATAGTAAAAAAGGACTTAAATATTATTCTGTTTCTCACCCACACCTTTTATTTAGCTTCTGGAGACATAGTTTTAACCACTGGATTTTATAGATTACTTTTATGCTGCTTTTATGTGCTTTTTGGAGCTTCAAAGTTCTGGCCACCATTTAATTGCATTGTATGGACCTACAGAGCTGAGATATTCTTCTAAAAATCTTAATTTGTTTTCTGCAGAAGGAAGAAAGTCATACACATCTTGGATGGTCTGAGGTTGAGTAAAACATGAGAATTTTCATTTTTGTGTAAACTATCCCTTTAAGAGTTCAATTCATTCAAAAACTCAGTTAAGCCATCAACTGCTAAGGCAGAAGGCAGCTGCCTATGTTTTCAGATGCAGCAAATGATTGAATGACTCATTTGTGACAAAAAAAAAAAAAAATTTGTCACCACATGCTGGCCTAAAGATGTAATTGCAAAATGGGTCACTGAAAAAAAATCAGTGAATGAAACCAAAGTGAACAATGAATCAAAATCCCCACCACCACTATCTGGAAAGCCACGAACATAGAGTAGCGGAGTGATCAAACAGTTAAGTGTCCCAGTGGAACACCGCTTGTCTAATCAGATTCGAGAACCAAAACTGTTGAATAATGCAGTATACTGTATACTGTATGTTGAGTAAAAATTATGTACAATCTGAGTACTGAAAGCTCACACCTTCTTCTGTGTGTTCTCCAGGTGTCTGCTCTTGACGTGAACTTCCTCCTGAATGGAATTGTACACGTTGAGCAGCACGCTGTCCCCCTCCTCGCTGTTCTGACTCAGAGCTTCAATCAGCTGCTTCTTCCGCTGGTCAGCTAGAGTCTTCCTCTGTCTGTGTCTCTGCTTCAGTTCTTCGTTCCTCACCTGTTCTCCTCCCACAAACTCCTGCTCCAACTGCTTTAGCCTATCAACCAATAACATATATCAGAGACAGAATGCTCATAATTTTTCATTACCAGTACCATCATAATCCTGAGTTCCTTTCAAACCACCAGTACCATTCAAACTATTACCATGTTCCAAACGGCATAAATAATGATCATAGCAGCATATGCTGTGGTGTTGTTCCAAACAGAATTTCCAATAAAAATGACTTAAAACTGGAATTCCGCTATTTAAAGTGATTTTAAAAAATCAGGTTGAATTAACACAGACTGATGGCTTCAACAGAAAAATATACAATCGAACTACCTCCTCAGAGCTTACAGTAGGTCTGTCTTTAATTTAAAAAAAATAATAATTTATCCCCTTTTTCTCCCAAGTTGGAATGCCCAATTCCCACTACTTAGTAGGTCCTTGTGGTAGCGCGGTTACTCACCTCAATCCGGGTGGCGGAGGACAAGTCTCGGTCGCCTCCACTTCTGAGACAGTCAATCTTAGCATGTGGCTTGCTGTGCATGAAACCATGGAAACTCACTGCATGTGGCGGCTCATGCTACTCTCCGCGATCCACGCACAACTTACCACACGCCCCATTGAGAGCGAGAACCACTAATCGTGACCACAATGAGGTTACCCCATGTGACTCTACCCTCCCTAGCAACCGGGCCAATTTGGTTGCTTAGGAGACCTGCCTGGAGTCACTCAGCACACCCTGGATTTGAACTCGCGACTCCAGGGGTCGTAGTCAGCGTCAATACTTGCTGAGCTACCCAGGCCCCCTGTCTTTAAATGTTTATAAGTTACAGTTAAAAATCAATTCTCCTATGGAGAAAATGAATTGGATTTTTACATCCAGAACCAGACTGTTGCGCTCTATTTGAGTCTCACCTCTCTAAAACATGCCTCTGGTCCAGTTGACCCGGTGTGGAAACCACAACTGTATCTAAAGCAGAATTCTCTCCACTAGGACTTTCTTTGACAATGGCAGAAGACTGACTGTCCTACACAAACAAGGGTCAAATCTTAGCAGCTAAACATAGATATACAGATAAACATACATTAGCAAATATCTTTGCAAGTATAAGATATAGACTGTCTGCTTCACCTAACTAAGTCTAGTTTGAAGAAAAATCCTTTTACCATGAATACAACAAGTTCAACATTGGCCTGTTGGTCTGGTGTAGCTGTAACATTTTCTTTGTGTTGTTCCACACAAGATCCACCTGATTAAGGGGGAAGCACAACAAGATTTGATCAGATTAAGAAAACGTTACATAAAGGACCTTTTGTTACAGAGCGCTGGTTGATTCTCGCAAAACCTGTCAAACAAATGTCCTGGTCATATACAATGCGTGCCCAATTATTAGGCAAGTGAGTATTCTGATCTTATCATTATTTCCATGCACATTTTCCAACTCCAAACCATATAAACTTGAATGCTTATTGGATTCAATCATTTTCAGGTGGTATATATTTGTGAAATGAGGGAGGGTGTCGCGAAAGTTACTAACACCTTATATCAAGGTGTGCATAATTATTAGGCAGCTTCATTACCTCAGGTAAAATGGGCCAAAAAAGAGATTTAACTGACACTGATAAGTCAAATGTTGTAAAATGCCTTTCAGACAGATGCAACACTCTTGAAATAGCTAAACTATTGATGCGTGACCACCGGACAATCAAACATTTTGTTGCAAATAGTCAACTGGGGTGCAATAAACGCATGGAGAAGAAAAGGTGCAAATTAACTGCAAAAGACTTGAGAAGAATTAAACGTGAAGCTACCAGGAACCCATTATCCTCCAATGCTACCATATTCCAGAACTGCAACCTACCTGGAGTGTCCAGAAGTACAAGGTGTCAAGTGCTCAGAGACATGGCCAAGGTCAAGAAGGCTGAAACACGACCACCACTGAATATATTCACAAGCTGAAGCGTCGTGATTGGGCAAAGAAATACATGAAGACAGATTTTTCAAAGGTTTTATGGACAGATGAAATGAGAGTGACTCTTGATGGACCAGATGGATGGGCCCGTGGCTGGATCACTAATGGACACAGGGCACCACTTCGAGTCAGGTGCCAGCAAGGTGGAGGAGGGGTACTGGTATTGGCTGTTATCATTAAGGATGAGGTAGTTGGACCTTTTCGAGTTGAAGATGGACTGAAACTCAACCCTCAAACCTACTGCCAGTTTCTGGAAAGTACTTTCTTCAAGCAGTTGTACAGGAAGAAGTCCTCAGCATTCAAGAAGGCCATGATCTTTATGCAGGACAATGCTCCATCACATGCATCCAAGGACTCCACTGCTTGGCTAGCCAGCAAGGGCCTCAAAGATGCCCAAATAATGACTTGGTCCCCTTCCTCATCTGACTTACATCCTACTGAAAACTTGTGGGCCCTTCTCAAACATGAGATTTACAGTGAGGGAAGACAATACACCTCTTTGAACAGTATTTGGGAGGCTGTGGTTGCTGCTGCAGCGAAAGTTGATCGTGAACAGATCAAGAAACTGACAGACTCCATGGATGGAAGGCTCATGGCAGTTATTGAAAAGAAGGGTGGCTATATTGGTCACTGAATATTTTTGAAAGGCCAAATGTTATTTCATTGTCATTTTGTGTTACTTATTTGTTGCACTTACTCTTAAAAATTGAGAATAAACAATTGAGTTGGGAGAAATTCTTTGTAATTTAGTTGCCTAATAATTGTGCACACTAATAGTTGCCTAATAATTGTGCACACTTATATATTCCCCTGAGAAAGATAAAACTCACTTTTTCTTTGTTAAACATTCAGGTTTGAGGTTCAATAACATTTTGGATTGACTGAGAGCATTGTGTTTGTTCAACAATAAAATTAATCCTGAGGAATACAATTTGCCTAATAATTGGGCATGCAGTGTATGTATATATACACTGTATATAAGAAATTATAATTTGCATAAATAAAATGAACCCTACATTTATGACCGGTAAGATTTTTTGCATTGTAACGTCTCAGTTTATACACACTGGACACTTTAACATCTTTGCTGCTACCCAGGCACACCAGGGAAACACATATATTTACATCTACATACATTTCCTGTGTATATTAAGTATTAACATCCTCATGCCCTTAATGTCCAATTGCACTATTTCCACTTGTACTGTTTGCCCTGAATGTTTCTTTTGCACTGTTTTTCTGTATATGTGTTAACTGTCTGTAAACCAAAAGTATATGTAAAGTATATGTATACTAAATGTGTAGTACATGTACAGTTAGAAGTTAGATATGTCTATGTGTAATATGTTTATATATGTAGCACCATGGTCCTGTGAGGCACGACATTTCGTTCCCTTCTATGTCTCTACATATAGCGGAATGACAATAAAGCTCACTTGACTTGATTTCAGGACACTAAAAAGGAATTGTTCACCAAAAATTAAATCATTTACTCAACTCAAGCCATCCCGATGTGTATCACTTTCTTTCTTCAGCAAAACACAAGTGAAGATTTTTAGATGAATATCTCAGCTCTGTAGGTCCATACAATGCAAGTGGATGGTGGCCAGAACTTTAAAGCTCCAAAAAGCACATAAAGGCAGTATAAAAGTAACCCATATGACTCAAGTGGTTAAATCCATATCTTCAGAAACTAAAAAATAGGTGTGGGTGAGAATCAATATTTAAGTCCTTTTTTTACTACAAATCTCCACCTTTGACCAGCCTCAACCAGTAGGTGGCGAAATGCACACAGAATGTGAATCGGCAAAAAACAAAAGAAGAAGAGTGTTGAAGTGAAAGTGAAATGGGGGTTTATAGTAAAAAAAGGATTTAAATTTTGATCTGTTTCTCACCCACAAATCTTAATTTATGTTCTGCAGAAGAAAGAAAGTCGTACACATCTGGAATAGCCTGAGGGTGAGTAAGTGATGAGAGTTTTTTAATTTATGGGTGAACTTTTACTTTAAGCACATTTTACCCCCTAATTCTCATCACCGTAACACTTTCAGACTTTTACTTGAACTATTCCCTTTGTCTTCAATTACAAAATTTTATTTACAAGGGCCAGAAATTAAGGGATGCTCAGAGCAAAAATGCCCCTGCAATGATGAACTTTTATGTAGTTATATATAGTTATTTATATTCAATTATGATTCTAGTTACTGTATATACAGTATATTATCACATAAAATATTTGTTTTTCACAATGCCTGTCATGAAAATACAGTAACTGTCACAACAATGTAAAAAATTGTAATTTTTAATCTTAAAATAGTCTTCTTTTTCAATATGGAAAATATAATTTCTTATTCGTTATTTTAATATTGGAGAAAAATAAGTCCAGGACATTTTCGTGAGAATCACCCCACTGAAAAATAGACGATAAGTTAGAACCATAGAACATTACCAGTGTTACGGGTTTGGCTGGCTTTGGACTTTTCCAGAGAAGAGAGTCTGGTCTCGTATGATGTCCTCAAGGCAGTGATGTCTGCTTGGAGTTTGGCTTTGGACTCCTGCTCTGCATCGTACTCGGCCTGCAGCCTGGCCAATTTTTTCTCATATTCCTAAATGCGGAAATAAAACAGACCAGGGCTTTTTGGATGATTTGGGAAAGGATTTTTTAAATATCTTGAATTTGATCCAGCGAACTAGTACAAATAAATTAGATATTAATACGCATGCAAGCAGGAAGTTTCCTAAAAAAATCCATTACTAAGTGCATTTACATGCACATCAAACCACTGATAACGATCAAAAATCAGCATTCAAGAAAACTGAAAATTATTCTCGGATTTTGACATCAAAAAGAAAACAGGCATGCGCACAACACTTCAGCACACTGGATTAGCCAGTAGGAACACCGATAAAGGTGTTTACATGCAACGCAAAATCGTGGTAATGGGCGAAAATATACTTGTGTCGATCGTTTTATGCTTAAACCGTTTAAGACCTTACCCAAAAAAAGGATAGCCGTTTAAGGCTTATTAAGAATAATTGGCGTAAGATTTTGGATGTAAACGAGCTCATTGTTCCTTCATCCTTCAAGGTGTAGACTTAAAGTGTGGCAATAGCAGTGAAGAGGAGCAGTTCCATCTGAAAAAGGAAAATCTTCCCCTGTATGGCAGCTCTCAAATCACATTTTCCATTCCACATATTCAAACTAGCACATAGTGTTATAACACATGTGAGAATGATGTAAAACCTGGTTCGATGCGTCTACACGCCATTTTTGTAGCTGCATACGATCGCTAATGAGATTTAAGAGCTAAGGCAAAGGTGAAGATTATTAGTGAATATCATGTGGCTTGAGAAATCTTGGAATATAGTACCCAGTCATATGGACTACTTATGTGGTGCTTTTACTGCGGGGCAAATTCAGTAAACAGTTGTGCCATTTTTTCACATGGTATTTCATCACAAATCTTTCAGTGCATTATTCATCCATCCGCAGTCTAGTTACTACATTGGCAGATTTTTCATTTAAGTCTAAACAATTTTGTCAGATTTCTCTTAAAACAAGACATAATATCTTATACCATTTTGCTTGACAAGTAAATAAATCATGTTTTAAATAATTTTAGGTAAGTTTACAGGAAAACAAGACAACAATACTTGTCTTGAAAATCATTTTTTGCAGTGTATGACATACTTTCTTCAGCAGAACACAAATATTTTTAGAAGAATAACTCAGCTCTGTAGGTGCCATACAATGCAAGTGAATGGTGATCAGACTTTTGAAGCTCCAAAAGTTGCATAAAGGAAACAAAGAAGTAATCCAGAAGACTCCAGTGGTCAAATTCATATCTTCAGAAGCGATATAATAGGTGTGGGTGAGAGTGAAAGTTAAAGTGGAGATTTAGAGTAAAAAGGACTTGAATATTGTTCTGTTTCTCACCCACACTTATATTGCTTCTTAAGATATGGATTTAAACACTAAAGTCATATGGATTACTTTTATGTTTACTTTATGTAATTTTTGGAGCTACAAAGTTCTGATCACCATTCACTTGCATTGTATGGCCCTACAGAGCTGAGATATTTTTCTAAAAATCTTCATTTTTGTTCTGCAGAAGAGAGAAAGTAATTCACATCTGGGATGGCATGAGAGTGAGTAAATAAGAGAATTTTCATTTTTGGGTGAACTATCCCTTTAAAGAGATGATTCAGGTGTCTGGATCACAGTAGTGGAGTGGTGCTGTTCAGGTCCGGAACAGTGTGTCAGATTGCGGAGGTTTGCGTGTCCTCTGTTATGTACAGTAGTGCTCAGAGCCAACCCACAAGATCGGAATTGAGCAGTGTAAATTTAGTTCAGCAGCGATTTTGTGGCTGTGTTTGCGTTATTGCCTGATCTGCATCACTTCTTTAGTGAACTGGGCACTAATCCAGCACAGTTAAACAGTGCTCTTCTCACAATTCATTCTTAGTGAATTCCTCCTAGTTCTTGGTCCTTTTTAGAGCTTGACAGCAGTGGTCACGATGAAATGTTCAAAATTCGTTAAGCAAGAATTTTCACATTTGGTTGACACTTTTCCTTTAAAAACTCTTCATTTGACATTATCACTGCACTCACCTCTTTTATCTTGTCTTTCTCTGCCTTGCTCTCTGACGTATTGCTCTGGGGTCGAGAGGGAACCACTGCAAAATCTGCTGACCTTTGACCTTGCAAGAGTGCTGTTGACAAACCAGAGTTAATCATGAGCTCTTTCACTTTTCAAATACAAAACTGTGCAAAAGTCTTAGGCACATTAGATGTTTCACAAAAACATTTGTCTTAAGATGGTTATTTTATATCTTCTGCTTCAGTGTGTCAATAGGAAATATCAATTTTAGATTTCCAAACATTCCTTTTATACGCCGCTTTAAAACATTCATGAATTTTTCACGCGTCAATGCACAGATTATGATGATGATTCTATTCATTAACATAAGAAAATGCATTTCTATATTTACAGTGCATTTTCACATTGAGAATCATTGGGTTCATCCAATAGCTGAAAATATTTGCTTTCAGAGGCTTTATACTGAGACCAGTGCAGACAGACAGCACACTGGAGGTTAAGTCATTCACTAAATAAGGAGCAAGGGATGTCCTATAGATTTCTATGCAGCTAAGTGCATTCACTCCTAAAATCCAACCAAAAGTTCAGTTTGCAGAGTACTGTATATTCACAACTGCAAAACTTTTTTTATTGTTGTAATGCAAAATAAACAATACATCACTTAGGTTCTAACCAACCTGGTCTCATAGAATCACCCTACTAAACCTACATTTTTGCAAACTGATTTTTATGTGGTTTGTTGTACATATCGCTGCAAATAATTACTAGAGTCGCTACAACATCAATGACTTTTATTCACTTTCACACAAATCACCAGTAAAACCGCAGATTATCAGGCCATAAACACGTATTTTTCACCCTGTTCCTCACACAATGCTATCTAATGACACTAAACACTTTAACTATTGCACTTGTGATGCAAAGGATCAGGGTACGAATCCTTAAGAGCATGTAAGTTGACACGTGAGCCAAAAGCGTCATTGGAGCACCCCAAAATGATGTGTGGTTGCTTCAGTAATTGCATTTTTCCTCTTACACTAGCTTTTATGACACTATCGGTTAGGTTTAGGTTTAAGGTTTGGGTAGGGAGGTAGGTTTTGTTAATTTAAAACTCTATAGAATATTAACCTTCCAAAGTTTTCTGTTTGGGACATTTTTTTTTACTGGCTTTTAGCGCCACTCAGTGAACATTTCACATTGGAACTGCTGCAATATGTGTAAGGAGCCATGTAATTTCTTTTTGTAAAAATGCTGCCACAATCTTTGCAATTTTCATGGAATCAGGCTAATTCTGGCATATCTTTGGGTATGTTCTATGGTTATGAATGAAGAATATGGCTAAGTGCTTTATCTTACAGGCAAGGTTGTCAGAGCCCAGCTGCCCAGAGATTAACGCCCGTAACTTCTTGATTTCCTCCTGATACTCGCGCAGGAGGGCATCTTTAGGGTCCTCGTTGATGCGGGGGCGGTTCTGGATGCTTTTGGCGCGGTTGGCGTAGCGTAGAGTGCTGAGGCTCTCTTCGTAATTGTTGTCGGCAGGTGAGAGGCAGGCCACCATGAGTGTACGTGTGTTACCGCCCAGCGAGTCCTGAAGCAGACGCGTGAGCTTGGAGTCCCGGTACGGGATGTGTTTGGAGCGACCGTCCACCAGAGCTGATATGACATTGCCAAGGGCTGAAAGGGACAAGTTGATCTTGGTAGCTTCCTGTAGGCGGTCTCCAGTCGCTCCGGTTTTTGACTGGCGCTCACTTCCTGCGAGGTCAACGAGATTGAGCTTGCCAGCTCGCAGATGTTCTTCACCAGCAGCATCTAAACTCATATAAAGATTAAAGAGATATCTATAGGGATCACTAAAAGAATATTGATTCCTGTGAGTGTGTTTTGGAACAAACCTGTGTTACAGATTTCCAGGTGAATGGTGAATATGGAGTGTGAGCGAGAGGAATCTTTGTTCATGAGCGTGTAGCCCACGGAGCGATTCTTCCAACCCTGATCCATTATCTGCTCACATTCCCCAACGCTGTGCACCATATGCATGGAGAGATCTCGTACATACACTCCACGTTCAGGATGCTCCTTCAACTTGATTACAAATATACACACAAAGCATTGAGACATTTAGTCCATGTACCATTTAATGAGCTACGTATGACTATGTACTTCCAAAGGGGATGCACCTCCATCTTCAGTTTGCTGTCATTTCCCAAAAGGTCCCTTATTTCCTCCTTGTAAATTTCCAGGTAAGAGGCTCGCACAAGAAATTTTGTGTTCTCTGCACACTATATAGAAAAGTTGAGATCAAAGATAAGTTATAAAATTACTAAATTACTAAAAATTAAAGCGTGTGTGTGTGTGTGTGTGTGTGTGTGCATTGCACTAATATGATTGGAGTTCCTGAGTAGACAGGCTGTTAGTCTATTTAATGGGATTTTACCATAAAAATATATCAATTTAAAATCAAATGATGTGTTGATTTGTTACCTGGATTGTCTCAAAGATGTGTTCAAAAGCTCGAGGGATGATTCCCCTCTGGGCTGGAGGATCCAGAACACCTTGCATGGTAAACGACTTGCCACTTCCTGTTTGTCCATAAGCAAAAATTGTCCCATTGTAGCCCTCAGTTACACCCTGTTTGTAAAATCAAGTATTGACTTTTTCAGTTTAGAGTGTAATGCAAAATACATTTTAAAATAAGACATACATGCAATTTGTAAATGTTTGCTTTTTCATCAGAATATCAGCCAATTGCCCCCATTCATTACATTTAATGGGTTCTATGGAATAATAATAAACAATTGGTACTTTCCAAGGCTGTAACCACATATTTAATTAGGGCAATAGATTGGGCTATTTAAAAAAAAACAAAAAAAACACTTTAAAATATATAATATTGTCTTTGGTGGCTATTGCCCTGGTACTTCGGGCCTAAGGTGGGAAAATATGGTTCTTTTAAAGTACAGCAGTAACATTTTCAAATGAATTGTTTTACAAATTTACAAAATAATAATAATACAAATACTGATTAACAACGAAATTAACTGAAATAACTATTGGTAATTTGCAAGGTTGTAACCACATATTTAATTGGGGTAATAGGGCTATTTTTTCTTTAAAACCTATATAATATATAATACAATATAATAATGTCTTTGGCTACGGCCCTACTACTTTGGGCCTGAGGTGGGAAAATACTTTTAAAGTTAAGTAGTAACATTTTCAAACAAACAAATAAATATGATAAAATACTATATAATTGTATACATAGTATACAGTATATTATATCAGTGTAGAGCCGAGGAGGGCGGGGCCGGGCTGGAATGAGACACACCCGGTCCACAATCAGCCTGATGGGGCGCGCGAGGGATAAAGGCGGCCGGGGACGACAGTTCGAGAGAGAGAGAGAGAGAATTGCAGGCAGCTGTACTGTGTGTTTTCAGTTGTGTGTTTTGGTTGTGTTTTTTTGGTTAATAAATTATTTAAGTTGTCAAGCCGGTTCTCGCCTCCTCCTTTCCACTAAACCCCTTAGGGGGTTCAGTGGAAAGGAGGAGGCGAGAACCGGCTTGACAACTTAAATAATAATTTAATAAACAATTTAAACAACACACAACCAAAAACACACAGTACAGCTGCCTGTAATTCTCTCTCTCTCGAACTGTCGTCCCCGGCCGCCTTTATCCCTCGCGCGCCCCATCAGGCTGATTGGGGACCGGGTGTGTCTCATTCCAGCCCGGGCCCGCCCTCCTCGGCTCTACAATCAATTATAATATAATATGATAAATGATTAATAATAATAATAATAATAATAATAATACAATAAATAAAATATGGAGGGCCAAATTACTCAAAATAAAACAATAAAATAATTATTTACATATTTAAATAAATAATTAAATACACATGAAAATTAAATCACAAATGAAATTATTAAAAACTATTAAATTGCTGTTGAGTGACGTGCTGATAGCCATAACACTGAAAATAATAAGACACGTATTAATGAAGCCACGAAGCTTGTGCGTAAATGAAAAATCAACCCAAGATAATGCTAAAATGAAAATGGACGCAAACTGTATGGATATATTTAGTGATTTAATTATTAATTTAATGATTTTATAGTTTTAAAGTATATTATTATGCATTTAATAATTGACTGATTTATTGATTTAAATAAAAATGTAATAAATATATTTAATAATAAATCAATTTAATTAATCCATGACTTCAGAAGCAATATGATAGGTGTGGGTAAGAAACAGATCAATATTTTTTACTATAAATTCTCCTCCCTGCCCAGTAGGTGGCGATATGCATGAAGAATGCAAATCGCCAAAAACAAAAGTAGTGAAAGTAAAAGCGGACATTTATAGTAAAAACTAAAATATTTAAACTACTTAAATATTTCTCTGTTTCTCACCCACACCTATCATATTGCTTCTGAAGACATGGATTAAACCACTGGAGTCATATGGATTACTTTTATGCCTTTATGTTTTTTTTTTTTTTTTCAGTTTCAAAGTTCTGGCCACCATTCACTTCTGTTAAACGGACTAATAGAGCTGAGATATTCTTCTAAAAATTTTCGTTTGAGTTCAGCAGAAGAAAGAAAGTCGTGTTCTTCTGGGATGGCACAAGGGTGAGTAAATGAGAGAATTTTCATTTTTGGTTGAATTGTCCCTTTAAGGCAGTGTGAAAAAATGTAATTCATTATTCATAATGAAAATTCCGTCCGAACGTGATGATTTTTCTCATAAAAAAAAAAATCTACAAATTAAATTCAGTACAACAAATAGGTGTAATAACATAACGTATGAATACTTAATTTAAATATATAACACATTTCCTTATAGCAGTCATAACCTCCAGTGCTGAATATATACAGGTGCATCTCAATAAATTAGAATGTCATGCAAAAGTTCATTTATTTCAGTAATTCAACTCAAATTGTGAAACTCGTGTATTAAATAAATTCAATGCACACAGACTGAAGTAGTTTAAGTCTTTGGTTCTTTTAATTGTGATGATTTTGGCTCACATTTAACAAAAACCCACCAATTCACTATCTCAAAAAATTAGAATACATCATAAGACCAATAAAAAAAACATTTTTAGTGAATTGTTGGCCTTCTGGAAAGTATGTTCATTTACTGTATATGTACTCAATACTTGGTAGGGGCTCCTTTTGCTTTAATTACTGCCTCAATTCGGCGTGGCATGGAGGTGATCAGTTTGTGGCACTGCTGAAGTGGTATGGAAGCCCAGGTTTCTTTGACAGTGGCCTTCAGCTCATCTGCATTTTTTGGTCTCTTGTTTCTCATTTTCCTCTTGACAATGCCCCATAGATTCTCTATGGGGTTCAGGTCTGGTGAGTTTGCTGGCCAGTCAAGCACACCAACACCATGGTCATTTAACCAACTTTTGGTGCTTTTGGCAGTGTGGGCAGGTGCCAAATCCTGCTGGAAAATGAAATCAGCATCTTTAAAAAGCTGGTCAGCAGAAGGAAGCCTGAAGTGCTCCAAAATTTCTTGGTAAACGGATGCAGTGACTTTGGTTTTCAAAAAACACAATGGACCAACACCAGCAGATGACATTGCACCCCAAATCATCACAGACTGTGGAAACTTAACACTGGACTTCAAGCAACTTGGGCTATGAGCTTCTCCACCCTTCCTCCAGACTCTAGGACCTTGGTTTCCAAATGAAATACAAAACTTGCTCTCATCTGAAAAGAGGACTTTGGACCACTGGGCAACAGTCCAGTTCTTCTTCTCCTTAGCCCAGGTAAGACACCTCTGACGTTGTCTGTGGTTCAGGAGTGGCTTAACAAGAGGAATACGACAACTGTAGCCAAATTCCTTGACACGTCTGTGTGTGCTGGCTCTTGATGCCTTGACCCCAGCCTCAGTCCATTCCTTGTGAAGTTCACCCAAATTCTTGAATCGATTTTGCTTGACAATCATAAGGCTGCGGTTCTCTTGGTTGGTTGTGCATCTTTTTCTTCCACACTTTTTCCTTCCACTCAACTTTCTGTTAACATGCTTGGATACAGCACTCTGTGAACAGCCAGCTTCTTTGGCAATGAATGTTTGTGGCTTACCCTCCTTGTGAAGGGTGTCAATGATTGTCTTCTGGACAACTGTCAGATCAGCAGTCTTCCCCATGATTGTGTAGCCTAGTGAACCAAACTGAGAGACCATTTTGAAGGCTCAGGAAATCTTTGCAGGTGTTTTGAGTTGATTAGCTGATTGGCATGTCACCATATTCTAATTTTTTGAGATAGTGAATTGGTGGGTTTTTGTTAAATGTGAGCCAAAATCATCACAATTAAAAGAACCAAAGACTTAAACTACTTCAGTCTGTGTGCATTGAATTTATTTAATACACGAGTTTCACAATTTGAGTTGAATTACTGAAATAAATGAACTTTTCCACGACATTCTAATTTATTGAGATGCACCTGTATAGTCTAAAGAAGCACCCAACTTACAAACACATCTTGTAAATAATCAATTATAGGATGGGCTGCAGATTCCGTGACAGATTTAAACTGCGATGGGATTTTGTTTCAGATAAGCGACTGAGCATGTATCAGATAACCCGCATCTATGGGTATGCACGCTGACCAACCACACGAAAAACAATGTACCTCCACCAGAGGATATGCGATCTCGTTGTACATCTGCTCAGTGTAATGGTTGATATAATAAGTCCCATCAAATGTGAATTGTTTCGGCGGCTCTTCGGTGGCTCCGGGTTTCTCAATGAAACACTGACAGCGGCTACTGTCAATCGAAATGACCGTCTTACAGTTCAACACTTTCTCCCTTTCATTCAGCGGTCGACATCTGACGACCACCTTCACGGATTCTGATGCCATCTTAACGGATCTGCCAGCCTGACAGGTTTCACTTGTTATCCGCTAAACAGAAATGAAATGGTTTGATAATAATCCAGGCAACAGCTCTTGTCATTAAAAACGAAGACGCTAACATATATTGTCATCCAGTCCTGTTTCCGTAAAAGGGTCGCCCAGGGTCAGGCTGCGGTCCTCGTCAAACGCAACATTAAATAAAGCAGCGTGTTTATCTTGCTGTTGCTTTCTACGTTACCCGGCAACCCCAAACTTCAAACGCGCCGGCTACATCAGCACAAACTGGCCCCAGTGACCTGCGCACTGTGCACTAACTACAAATTAGCACTTTATTAGAAGGAACATTTTATTTGGATTCCTTCCTTTAAAGTATGATATTTAATTGTTGTAAATTGTTATCGAGCTCTACGCAATCAAAAATTCGTAGTTTTTCTCATTTTACTCTAATTTACTCATAGTACTATTACATCCAATGTAAAGCCATTATCTAAATTACTTTTAATTTTTTGATTTTATATATATATATATATATATATATATATATATATATATATATATATATATATATATATATATATATATATATACACCGATCAGCCACAACATTAAAAGCACCTGCCTAATATTGTGTAGGTCCCCCTCGTGCCGCCAAAACAGCGCCAACCAGCATCTCAGAATAGCATTCTCACCACAATTGTGCAGAGCAGTTATTTGAGTTACCGTAGACTTTTGTCGGTTCGAACCAGTCTGTCCATTCTCTGTTGAACTCTCTCATCAACAAGGCGTTTCAGAACTGCCGCTCACTGGATGTTTTTTTGGTTTTTGGCACCATTCGGAGTATAATCTAGGGACTGTTGTGTGTGAAAATCCCAGGAAATCAGCAGTTACAGAAATACTCAAACCAGCCCATCTGGTACCAACAATCATGCCATGCTCCAAATCACTGAAATCACATTTTCCCCATTCTGATGGTTGTTGTCAACATTAACTGAAGCTTCTGACCCATACCTGCATGATTTTATGCACTGCTGCCACATGATTGGCTGATTAGATAATTGCATAGATGATTGTTGGTGCCAGACGGGCTGGTTTGAGTATTTTTGTAACTGCTGATCTCCTGGGATTTTCACGCACAACAGTATACATTCATACACACACACACACACACACACACACACACACACACACACACACACACACACACATATATATATATATATATATATATATACAGGTGCTGGTCATATAATTAGAATATCATCAAAAAGTTGATTTATTTCACTAATTCCATTCAAAAAGTGAAACTTGTATATTATATTCATTCATTACACACAGACTGATATATTTCAAATGTTTATTTCTTTTCATTTTGATGATTATAACTGACAACTAAGGAAAATCCCAAATTCAGTATCTCAGAAAATTTGAATATTGTGAAAAGGTTCAATATTGAAGACACCTGGTGCCACACTCTAATCAGCTAATTAACTCAAAACACCTGCAAAGGCATTTAAATGGTCTCTCAGTCTAGTTCTGTACGCTACACAATCATGGGGAAGACTGCTGACTTGACAGTTGTCCAAAAGACGACCATTGACAAGTTGCACAAGGAGGGCAAGACACAAAAGGTCATTGCAAAAGAGTATGGCTGTTCACAGAGCTCTGTGTCCAAGCACATTAATAGAGAGGCGAAGGGAAGGAAAAGATGTGGTAGAAAAAAGTGTACAAGCAATAGGGATAACTGCACCCTGGAGAGGATTGTGAAACAAAACCCATTCAAAAATGTGGGGGAGAACCACTACGCACAGACGTATGCAAGACATGGGTTTCAGCTGTCGCATTCCTTGTGTCAAGCCACTCTTGAACAACAGACAGCGTCTGAAGCGTCTCGCCTGGGCTAAAGACAAAAAAGACTGGACTGCTGCTGAGTGGTCCAAAGTTATGTTCTCTGATGAAAGTAAATTTTGCATTTCCTTTGGAAATCAGGGTCCCAGAGTCTGGAGGAAGAGAGGAGAGGCACACAATCCACATTGCTTGAGGTCCAGTGTAAAGTTTCCACAGTCAGTGATGGTTTGGGGTGCCATGTCATCTGCTGGTGTTGGTCCACTGTGTTTTCTGAGGTCCAAGGTCAACGCAGCCGTATACCAGGAAGTTTTAGAGCACTTCATGCTTCCTGCTGCTGACCAACTTTATGGAGATGCAGATTTCATTTTCCAACAGGACTTGGCACCTGCACACAGTGCCAAAGCAACCAGTATCTGGTTTAAGGACCATGGTATCCCTGTTCTTAATTGGCCAGCAAACTCGCCTGACCTTAACCCCATAGAAAATCTATGGGG
The DNA here is from genome assembly GCF_019703515.2 of Myxocyprinus asiaticus. Lineage (NCBI taxonomy): Eukaryota > Metazoa > Chordata > Actinopteri > Cypriniformes > Catostomidae > Myxocyprinus > Myxocyprinus asiaticus. The sequence continues at coordinate 35,362,328 of NC_059380.1, read as the reverse complement.
TACTGTGAAGAGGAAGATGTGATATGCCAGACCCAACAATGCAGAAGAGCTGAAGGCCACTATCAGAGCAACCTGGGCTCTCATAACACCTGAGCAGTGCCACAGACTGATCAACTCCATGCCACGCAGCATTGCTGCAGTAATTCAGGCAAAAGGAGCCCCAACTAAGTATTGAGTGCTGTACATGCTCATACTTTTCATGTTCATACTTTTCAGTTGGCCAAGATTTCTAAAAATCCTATCTTTGTATTGGTCTTAAGTAATATTCAAATTTTCTGAGATACTGAATTTGGGATTTTCCTTAGTTGTCAGTTATAATCATCAAAATGAAAAGAAATAAACATTTGAAATATATCAGTCTGTGTGTAATGAATGAATATAATATACAAGTTTCACTTTTTGAATGGAATTAGTGAAATAAATCAACTTTTTGATGATATTCTAATTATATGACCAGCACCTGTGTGTGTGTGTGTATATATATATATATATATATACACACACACACACACACACACACACACACACACACACACATGTTGGGTTTTCATGTTTTCTGAGGACTCTTCATAGACATAATGGTTTTTATAATGGACAAACTTCATATTTTATCTCCTAACCCTCACAGAAAACTTAAAAAAAAAAACATAATTTTGTATGATTTATAAGCTGTTTTCCTCATGGGGACTGATTGATTTTTTCCCTCAACGTCAAATATTTCAGGTTTTACTATCCTTGTGGGGACATTTGGTCCCCACAACGTAGGGAATACCTGGACACACACACACATATATATATATATATATATATATATACACACACACACACACATACACTGGCAGCCAAAAGTTTGGAATAATGTACAGATTTTGCTCTTATGGAAAGAAATTGGTACTTTTATTCACCAAAGTGGCATTCAACTGATCACAATGTATAGTCAGGACATTAATAACGTTTACTATTACTATTATAATTTAAAAAAAAAAAATGTTCAGAACTTCTTAAACGACTTCAAAGAATTCTCATCAAAAAATCATCCATGTACAGCAATGACAGCTTTGCAGATCCTTGGCATTCTAGCTGTCAGTTTGTCCAGATACTCAGGTGACATTTCACCCCACACATCCTGTAGCACTTGCCATAGATGTGGCTGTCTAGTCGGGCACTTCTCACACACCTTACAGTGTAGCTGATCCCACAAAAGCTCAATGGGGTTAAGATCCATAACACTCTTTTCTAATTATCTCTTGTCCAATGTCTGTTTTCTTGCCCACTCTAACCTTTTCTTTTTGTTTTTCTGTTTCAAAAGTGACTTTTTCTTTGCAATTCTTCCCATAAGCCCTGCACCCCTGAGTCTTCTCTTTACTGTTGTACATGAAACTGATGTTGAACGGGTAGAATTCAATGAAGCTGTCAGTTGAGGACATGTGAGGTGTCTATTTCTCAAACTAGAGACTCTGATGTACTTATCCTCTTGTTTAGTTGTACATCTGGCACTCCACATCCCTTTCTGTCCTTGTTAGAGCCAGCTGTCCTTTGTCTTTGAGGACTGTAGTGTACACCTTTGTATGAAATCAAAGATAGTGTTGGAGTGATGGCTGCTGGAAATGGGGCCTGTCTAGATTTGATCAAAAATGACTTTTTTCATATAGTGATAGTGCTGTTTGTTACATCAGTAATGTCCTGACTATACTTTGTGATCAGTTGAATGCCACTTTGGTGAAATAAAGTATCAATTTCCTTCCGAAACAGCAAAATCTGTACATTATTCCAAACTTTTGGTCGCCAGTATATATATATATATATATATATATATATATATATATATATATATATAAACACACACATACACATACACATACACATACATAAACTCAGCAAAAAAAGAAATGTCCTCACACTTTCAACTGCTTTTATTTTCAGCAAACTTGTGTAAATATTTGTATGCACATCTAAGACATAAACTTAACAAGTTTCACAGACATACGACTAACAGAAATGGAATAATGTGTCCCTGAACAAAGGGGGGGGGGGGGGGGGGTCAAAATCAAAAGTAACAATCAGTATCTGGTGTGGCCACCAGCTGCATTAAGTACTGCAGTGCATCTCCTCCTCATGGACTGCACCAGATTTGCCAGTTCTTGCTATGAGATGTTACCCCACTCTTCCACCAAGGCACTTGCAAGTTCCAGGACATTTATGGGGGGAATGGCCTTAGCCCTCACCCTCCGATCCAACAGGTCCCAGACGTGCTCAATGGGATTGAGAGGTCTTGCAGGAAATCAAGCACAGAATGAGCAGTATGGCTGGTGGCATTGTCATGCTGGAGGGTCATGTCAGGATGAGCCTGCAGGAAGGGTACCACACGAGGGAGGAGGATGTCTTCCCTGTAACACACAGCGTTGAGATTGCCTGCAATGACAACAAGCTCAGTCCGATGATGCTGTAACACACCGCCCCAGACCATGACGGACCCTCCACCTCTGGATCGACCCCGCCCAAGAGTACTGGCCTCGGTGTATTGCTCATTCCTTTGACGAAAAACGTGAGTCCGACCATCACCCCTGGTGAGACAAAACCGTGACTCATCAGTGAAGAGCACTTTTTGCCAGTCCTGTCTGGTCCAGCGAAGGTGGGTTTGTGCCCATAGGCGACGTTGTTGCCGGTGATGTCTGGTAAGGACCTGCCTTACAACAGGCCTACAAGCCCTCAGTCCAGCCTCTCTCTGCCTATTGCGGACAGTCTTAGCACTGATGGAGGGATTGTGTGTTCCTGGTGCAACTTGGGCAGTTGTTGTTGCCATCCTTTACCTATCCCGCAGGTGTGATATTCGGATGTACCAATCCTGTGCAGGTGTTGTTACATGTGGTCTGCCACTGCAAGGATGATCAGCTGTCCTTCCTGTAGTGCTGTCTTAGGCATCTCACAGTACGGACATTGCAATTTATTGCCCTGGCCACATCTGCAGTCCTCATGCCTCCATGCAACATGCCTAAGGCACGTTCACGCAGATGGTGCGTTGGTGTTTTTCAGAGTCAGTAGAAAGGTCTCTTTAGTGTCCTAAGTTTTTATAACTGTGACATTAATTGCCTACCATCTGTAAGCTGTTAGTGTCTTAACAACCGTTCCACAGGTGCATGTTCATTAATTGTTTATGGTTCATTGAACAAGCATGGAAAACATTGTTTAAACACTTTACAATAAAGATCTGTAAAGTTATTTGGATTTTTACAAAATTATCTTTAAAATACAGTGTCCTGAGAAAGGGACATTTCTTTTTTGCTAATATATATATATATATATATATATATATATTATATACACACACACATTTAAATATTTTTTTGCATAAATAAAATTAAGTCTGTTCTGAGGATCATTAATATTTTTGCATTAAGACATTCTTTTCATGACAATCACATTTCCCCCAAAATTCTCATTTTTGCAATATGAAAAAAAGTTACTCATTGCACGCTCAAAAAATATTTTTGCCTATTTTTAAGATTTACGCATTCCAATTTCATAAAAACTTAATTCAAATTTAATTATGTAATTCTTAAAATAATATCCTTAAACCTTAAAATATTTAGATTTTTATTTTAGTTCTCAATTCAATTTGATGGAATTTATTTTATACAACTGAAATGCATAAATCTTAAATTTATTTTTTGAGTGCCTTTATAGCTACAGTAATGAAAGTCATCCTTTCTACACACAATGATAATTTTTTTTTATTAAAATCACCCAATTAAATTCAATACAAAAAATACTCCCATTATGTTTGAATAATATTATTTAATTATATAACTATAATTAAAATAGTTTAATATTCAAATTTTTTTTTTTTTTTTTTTTTTGTGCATTATGGTAATGTGAGTTTTTTCTCTACATACTACAGCAATTATATTTTTTCTCTATTTTGGGGTGAAATGTTACCATGTTCTTGATAGGTTTTCTTGAGATTCTACTAGTTAAATTGTCCTACTGTACGACACCTCAAAAGACTGAATCTTGAAAGAACAGCAAACAAACATGATCGTAAAAAAAGTTTATGTAAAGAGGCGAGACAATTAATTTACATTGGTGCAAAGGCAATAATAAAAAAGGAGTGTTTTCAAGAAAGAAAAAAAGTGCATTTAAGAAGTAGAAAACATTATGGACCATCAACTGGATAGTGGAAGTTTTTAGAAATTGAGGTCATCACTCAAGTGCTCTAAACTGGTGCCAATACATAACCCCAAAAGACCAATATATAAAACCCACGATACCAATATATACAGCTTCCATATAGGTGGACAGGGATTTTAAGGCATAACACAGGGTACATACAAAGATACAGTCTGTGCCTTTGATAAACTTGTTAAGTATACATTTAAAAGCTGACATTCACATGATAAACAATCTCAATAAGTGCATATTCCCTATAAAAAAATAAATACAAAAAAAACTCCAGTGCTTCAGGTGAGTTAAAGTTATTGAGGTTATTATTGCAAACAGGCAAAACAACAGTGTCTATAGAAAATAAATTGTGCAAGTGATTTAGATCCTAGATAGGAAGCCTTACAAATGTCAGCAGCTATTGAATCTTTAAAAATGTAAAATAATAAGAGTGGTTATATTGATTAAAAAAATGGTAATAACCACATTGGGGGAAAGACAGGATTCATACAAAACTTTGGTTTTTAAATGTGCCTTTCTTGCTGTCTTGTTGTGTAAGTGAGCTCTTGTTCACCATTTCCTCCCAATCATAGCAGTGGTTGACACGGGTGCTGCTCAGAGAACATTCCAGCTCCTCACTGAACTCGGTGTAGTGTTCGATCAAAGCAGCGAGGCTTTCAAACTCATTGTGGAATTTCTGCATGAAGAAGATTAAACACTGTACTTCCAAAAGCAGTTATAGAGCACTAGGAAACACTACAGTTCATTTCAAGGAATAGTTCACCCATAAATGAGAATTATGTCATTTACTCACCTTCATGTTGCTCCAAACCCATATGACTGACTTTCTTATGTGGAAAACACAAACTATTTTTTTTTCTAATCTTCACACAGCTTTTCACCATATAATGAAAGTGAGTAGTGCCCCGGGCTGTCAAGCTCCAAAAAACAAAACCACTTGCCTTCAAAATATCAAACTCATTGGATCTTGCATCAATTTCATGATGTTTGAGGAGACGTGCAAAAACCAATCAGGTTCGATGTTACTGACGTAGTTGCCACATTTGATTTTACTGCTGAATACAGGAATTGATCCAGGATTTCATTTGAGAGCGAATAACAACATTGAGTCTGTTCATCACACAAAGTTGTCATATGGCTTCCAAGACTTGTAACAAAGAGCATGAGTCGTATAGACTCCATTTACTGTGGTTTTCTGGTGGTTTTGCTTTTTGGAGCTTGACAGCAATGAGTCAATGTTCACTTTGTTTGAGTGTAAAGATTTTTTTCCCTTTTGTTTTCCACGAAAGAAAGTCATGCATGTTTAAAACAACATTAGAGCGAGCAAATTAAGACATAATTTTCATTTCTGGATAACTATCCCTTTAAATTCTTTTGCTCACCTCAAGGTGGAATTTCCCCTTGGAATTCTTTATAGCAAGGGTTGCCAGACCTGATGGAAAGCGAACTATAAGAGACCCACGATTGGGCTTTTTGGGATGAGGACACAGAAGGAAGGCACCAAGGACATCATCTGCCAGCAGCGAAGAGCTACAATCACTGTGATCGAAACAAAAGTGTTAAATAAAAATTGAGAACACTAAATACAAATACTAGACAAGGAGCTTGCTCTGTGAATGACCTTCCTAAATATAAACCCTTATATTTATGGGAGAGATATTATATATATCTTTACCTGCTGCAAAGATATAGCAGCCAATCAAATGACAGAATAAAATATCTATATACTCAAAGAAATATATATTAGTCTTTTTTTTTAAAGATTTATGCATTTTAATTTCATAAAATTTAATCAAATTTTTATATATATATATATATATTTTAAGTTTTATTAAATTTAGTTAATTATCACTATTCAATTTGATTTTCCCCTGATAGTAAAAATTTGTGTGAGAGTCTTGAGTGGCCTATCCGACATCGTGTATAAGCAACATGATCCAGCGGTTATTAAAAGAGAAGAAACTTCTGGTCCCAACAGCTGGATTTATTTCATGTAATTTGTTTGTTAAGCACTGATCCCTGATCCCATTCTGATTGCCACTTGTTTTGACATACAAATGTATGATTGGTTTCAGATCTGTGGAAGGTATTGAGCACTTTTTGAGTTCTGTAGATAATGCTTCTTTGGCAGCATTATCTGTTTGCTCATTTCCAAAGATTCCACAGTGGCCAGGTACCCAGCAGATAATGATGTTAAAATTGAGCTTCAAGGGATGACAATTTGATTAAAATCTTTACAATTGTTGGATAATCAGTTTTAATAGATTCTAGTGCTTTAAGACATGATTTTGTGCAGTCTCAGTGAACTTCAGCGCCAACAGTAGAGCATTGGCCTCTGCAGTGAAAATTGAGATTTGGTCAGGCATATGTATACACTGACGTAGTTGATTTGTTGCAAAAGCCGCAGACACATGATTTTCAGATTTAGATCCATCTGTATAAAGTGGAATAAGTAATGGGAACATTTGTCTAATATCCAGAAGTTGTTGGTGATAATCATTTGGATGAGTTTTTGACTTTTTGTTTCTCGTTAAATCCAGAAGGATTTTTGGTTTTCTGAGGTCCCATGGAGAAATTTACAAAAATGAGTTTGTTCCAAAATGTTTAAATCCACTTTTAAATTCTCCAGATGAGGTTTAATGTGTAGACCAATTGGGCGGATGTAACTTGTTTGTTTTTTTGTCATACGTTATTGAAAGTTGAGGTGAAAAGACTGCTGGATAGGCCGGATTTTCTTTATTTGTGTTAAGCTTGACTGCGTTTTGTAAAGCCAGCTTCAGGCATGTTTTCCAAAGAATGCTCATTAGCCTCCACATAAAAACTTTGGATCGGTGACGTTCTGAAAGTTTCCAAAGCCAGTCGTATACCTTGGTGGTGTATAGTATCCAAAAGTCGAATATACAATTTTCTTGCTGAAACATAGACTATACTTCCATAGTCCAGCTTTGAGCGAATCAGTGTTCTATATAGATTTAGGAGGATTGAGCTGTCTGTACACCATTTTGTCTTAGATAAAACCTTTAAAATGTTCATGGCTTTAAACATCTCTTTTTTAAATAACTTAATATGAGGAATAAAGGACAGTTTGCTGTCAAAGGTGATGCCAAGAAATTTGGTCTCTTTTACAACCTTGATGGGGACTCCATTCATATGCAATTCTGGATCATTGTGCAGAGAGCGAAGTTGGCAGAAATGCATGCAAACCGTTTTTGCCTTTGAAAACTTGAAGCCATTTAACATCGACCAAGTTTGTATTTTATTTCTCTTCACTTGAATTTTCTGCTACATATTGCTCATTTACTTGCTTCTATAGCATATTCAGATGCCATCTACATATAAGCTACAGTGATTATCTGAACCAATTACTTTTGTAATGCTATTTATTTTAATACTAAAATGAGTTACTGATTAAATACTTCCTTGAGGCACTCCAAGTTCTTGTCTATGTAGGTCAGACAAGGTGTTATCTACCTAGACTCTAAAAAGTTTGATAAAAATCTTTCAATAAAAACTGGTAAACGTCCTCTTAAACCCAGATGATACAAATCCTTTAAAATGCCATACTTCCATGTTTCTCTAAATAAAAATAAATAAATAAATAAATGCTACAACATGTTCTTTCTTAATAAAAGCATCATGTATATAGCTTTCCAGAGTGATGAGGTGGTCTATTGTGATTCGACCCTTCCTGAATCCACACTGGGCATTACTTATATGACATTTAAATTCCAGTATCCAAACTAGACGATCATTGACCATCCTCTCCATTGTTTTGCATAAGCAGATGGTCAAGGCTATAGGGCGATAGTTGTTGGGATCATTATGGTCTTTCCCTGTCTTTGGAATGGGTATAATTTCTGCTTCCTTCCAAGCGGGTGGAATATTTCCTGATATCCATATCCAAATGAAGTTAACAATTTTAAGAAGCATAGTTAGAGTAGTGTGAGGTAGATTCTTTAAAAATTGGTAGTGGATTTTGTCAGGTCCAATGGCTGTGTTGTGGGATCTTTTTATAGCTCTTAGTAGCTCTACCATGGAAAATGGCTGGTCATATGTTTCCATATTGCTTGAGGAAAAGTTCGCCTTTTTCTTCTCTTGTTGAGCTTGGATTATTTGGAAGGCAGATTTCAATCGATGTTTGCAGTTTCTTGTTTTGAAGTTAAAGGTGAAACTTGATGTTTGACATGTTATATTTGTGGACCACTGTTCTTGCCCTTCATCCTCCATATCAGATTCCAGACTTTATTTGATGAAGTGCTTGCTGAGAAGCTGGACACATCTTTTCCAGCTTTCCTTTTTTGCTTCATTTATAGTTCTTGCTATACTTTTTTCCTCCCCTTTTTCTCCCCAATTTGGAATGCCAGTCCTCATGGTGGTGTAGTGACTCACCTAAATCCAGAGGATGAAATCTCAGTTGCCTCTGCGTCTGAGACTGTCAACCCGCACATCTTATCACGTGGCTTGTTGAGCGCTTTAATGCAGAGACATAGCACGTGTGGAGGCTTCAAGCCATCCACCGCGGCATCAATGCACAACTCACCACGCGCCCCACCGAGAGCAAACCACATTATAGTGACCACAAGGAGGTTAACCGGGCCAATTTGGTTGCTTAGGGGACCTGGCTGGAGTCACTCAGCACACCCTGGGATTCGAACTCGTTAACTCCAGGGGTGGTAGTCAGTGTCTTTACTCGCTGAGCTACCCAGGCCACCTCTATGCTCTACATCTTTTGAGTTTAATAAGATTTTCAGTAATTGGAGGTCTGAAGAAGAGTCAGCTTTTTTCCTCTCTTTTACAGCTTTTTTACACATCAAATCATGGAAGCCACCTACATTTTCTATTATAAGAAGTTCTCAGAATAGTGTCATTTGCTATGGATATAAGTGTTTCAGTAAAGTTCTTAGTAGCATTAGGAACTCTTGTAACAGAGGATTTGAATCTGGTCCCAATTTGCTTTTTTAATTTGCCATCATTGTACACTTGTTTCTTCTCTTCCTTTGATGGTTAAAATGAGTGGAAAGTGGTCTTATGCCAAACTTTCCATGAGAGGTCTAAAAATAACTCAGGCTGACAGATTGTTAGATCAGTTGCCGAGTATGTTCCATGCCCTGGGTGTAATAAATATGTGATCCATCATTTAGAAGACATAAGGCATGGTTATCTATAAAATCTTCAATCCTCTTTCCTTTAGTGCTGCAATGGTTACTGCCCCATAAAATGTTATGGCTGTTAAAATCTCACATGATTATAAAAGGAGAAGGGAGCTGAGCAACCAGATTATCCAGGCCCATGTGCGTTATATTCAAGTCAGGAGGAACGTAAATAGAGCAGACTGTAATGGTTTTCTGTAGGGTCAAACGCACTGCTGTTACCTGTAGATTGCTGTTAATACTGATATGACTATGAATCACATCAGTTCTGATTAAAATGGCTGTACCTCCAGAAGCCTGTCTATTGTTAGGTCCAAAGGTATTAAAAGCTGTACATTTTTTAAAAGAGAGGGTACAATCTGATGATAGTTGTGTCTCCTGAAGACAAATGACAAGAGGATTGATAACTGCAGCTAAACGCTGTAACTCAGTATAATTAGCCCTGAGGCCATAACAGTTCCATTGGATGATAAAACTCTCCATTATCAGGTAGGTAAAATAGGGACGGTTGACCTAATTTTGCCTTAAGGAGATGGACTTCTACTATGGTGTCCACTCTCTCTCATTTCAACATCTTTAATATGTTTTGTCTTTTGAAGTTTCATCTTGGGGTACTTTTGATTGTGATGAGATAATCTTGTGTATTTCTTTTTGAAGTTTGATTTTCATTTGTTGAACTCTGATTGGATTGGATATCAATTACAAGAGGCTTACTTTGAGTTCTTGTATTCTTGGTCCTTGGGAGAAGTTTATTATTGTTAACTGTTTGGGGTTTGTCTTTATGCATCCAGGTGAGATCTGTCTGGCTGTTCTCATAGCTGTTTTGACAACAGAGGCAAATGTTTTATTCAGTGTATAAGGGACAGTGTATAAAGTACATCTGATCCTCTGTATTTCCTTCTCCTTGACCCCCATGGGGCATTCTGAATGATGCAGCTTAATGACTTCCTGTACAATAACAGCACTTCTGTGGTTTTTGACAACTCTCCTTATTATGGTCTTCCTCACCACAGTTGCAGCAGATGTGTTTGTTTTTACAGCCATTAGATCCATGTCCATACTTTTGACAGATAAACATCACAATGGGTTGGGTACAAATAAGTCCACTGGAACGCTAAGATATCCAATTAAAATCCAATTACTGGGGTAGAGGTTTGTTAAAAGTAATGATGTACGTACCAGTCTTTATCATTCGGTCTTCTCTCGATTATAATCCTTTTCACATTTTTTATACCTCAAGTCTTGAGCTCGTGAGTTATTTCTTCTTTGTCTACATCATCCAACTCTCTGGTCCTTTGCTGTAATTCAGCATTGGATGAGGAGATTGCCTTTATCTGAACTCCAGCGAACAGGTTGGCATGTAGAAGGTTCTCAGCACTGGCCTTTTTACAGCATTCCAAAAGAATTTGACCAGATCTTAATTTTTTAACTTCTTTCACTGTTCCTGCTACTCCTGCAATAACCTTATGTATGGCAAAAGGTGAAAGATTAGTGACTGGCAAATCTGGTGATACAGCATCAATGACAATACATTTTGGCCAATCATCACTTCTTGACATGGGATCACATCTATTTTCTTAGCTACAATCTGTATCCAGGTCCAAAAATCACTTTTTTGAGGTGTGTTTTGTAGCCATGTTTAATGTTTTCAGTTTCATCATCTCTACTCCCCACCCACCTTGGAGCCAAAAAAAAGGGATGGACAGCGCCGTGGATTTCCAGCAACTTATGCATCAGGGATACTGGGATGATGTACTAGAGCAAAAAGAGGAACAAGTTGCTCAGTTCACTTGATTGGCCCTTAGCCAATGCCTACTGGGGAGTCTGAAAAGATATCAGATGTCGAGTTATCACAGAGTTTTCCTAGGTCATGTATTGACCAGCCAATTGATTGGATCGAGCCATTCCAATCTCCCATCTAGGTGAAGCAGGAGTGTGGCATGGGGGGGCGTGGTCATGTGTCTGTCTGCGGGAGAGGGAAAGCGGTAAGGCTTGTCACCTGGGCTGTAATTACCCTCCGCTACTACCTGCTGGGGTGGGCCTTCACCGTCTGTTCCGATCACGCTCCTCTGCAGTGGCTCCAACGCATGAAAGATACTAATGTGCGGATCACCCGTTGGTATCTGGCTCTTCAGCCCTTTAAGTTCGAGGTGATCCACAGACCTGGGACGCAGATGGTTGTGGCGGAATTTCTCTCCAGAAAAAGGGGGTGCGGGGGGAGGCAGGCTGGATGTTGCCCTGGCCTGAGTCGGCGGTGGGGGTATGTGGCATGGGGGGGCATGGTCATGTGTCTGTCTGCGGGAGAGGGAAAGCGGTAAGGCTCATCACCTGGGCTGTAATTGACACCTGTATCTCATACTCAGAGAGGGAGTGGCAAGGAACTGCCGCATCTCGTTGCACTTATCCCTCTCCTCGGCTGATTAGCACGATTGGGGGCCGGGCATGCATAGTCATGGCCCGGCCCTCCTCCTCGTCACAAGGACCCAAAGTACTGTGTTGAAATAGAGGCAGCCACAGCAAACCACATTCCTCAAGGACCAGGATCTCTTCCTCCACCGACACAAGTCACAACTCACGGCAAACGAGTTGTCCCTTCTGTCGCTTCTTGCAACAATATTGAGATACTAAAGACCCATTTTTCTCCGGGTCCTTATGGAGAGATGAAAAGATAGTGTTTACATCTTAGAATAGGAATGTAAAAAATTAAGTATTAATAGCTGTAACCCTAGCAAGGGAGGCTTTAAGGGTTGATCTCTCTTGTACACGGAGAAGACCCTAGCACTACGGAGGGAAGGAGCATGCCCCTGTTCCTTTCATGAGCAACCACCATAAAGAAAAGTAATAGATCTTTGTGATTCAGCAATTAGTTAATACTAGTGCAACGTACCATCAGTACCATCACGGTTCATACTGACCTAGACAGACCAGCCCAGCACCACACAGCTTGAGCCAGAGCTTCTTCTGTCTCTGCCAAATTGGGTTCTCGAGTCCTGCATGCTTTTGCACTTTCCTGATCCTTTTCTATTTCACACAGAGAAAAGATTCTTTAGATTCCCATAGGAATCAATATCTCATTGGTCTCACAAACGATACACCAATGTTTGCTTTGGTGAAAGGGGCAATCCTAGTTTGGACAGAGCACAATTTCAGTCTTTAGAAAAGCATTTTAAAGAAATTATTCGGAATAGTACAATCACTATATTGATTGCAGAGAAAATGCAACCAAACATTTTTTTTAAAGTTCTAAAGATTTAAAAGGGTAGTTCACCTAAAAATGAAAAAGCTCTCATTTACTCACCCTCATGCCATCCCAGATGTGTATGACTTTTTTCTTCAGCAGAACACAAACAAAGTTTTAAAATAATATTTAATCTCTTCAGGTCCATAAAATGCAAGTGAATGGTGATCAGACCTTTGTAGCTCCAAAAATAAAAAAAGGCAGCAAAAAAAGTAATCCATATGACTCCAGTGTTTAAATCCATATCTTCAGAAGCAATATAATAGGGGTGGGTGAGAAACAGATCAAAATGCAAGTTTTTACTCTAAATCTCCACTTTCACTTTTACATCTGAAAGTCACATGTGGTGCCTGTTTAGTTTCAATTTCACATCTGAAAGTTAAAGTAGAGATCTAGAGTAAAAAAGAGCTTGAATATTGTTCTGTTTCTCACCGACACTTACAGGTATTATATCGCTTCTGAAGATATGGATTTAACCACTGGAGTCTTATGGATTACTTTTATGTTTGCTTTGTGATTTTTGGAGCAACAAAGGTCTGGTCACCATTCACTTGCATTTATGGATCTACAGAGCTGAGATATTCTTCTAAAAATCTTTCATTTTCTTTCTTCTGCAGAAAACAAACATTCACATCTGGGGTGGCATGAGGGTGAGTAGATGATAAGAGAATTTTTGGGTGAACTATCCCTTTAATGCCGCAGTGTGTAATTACTGGGGGGGGGGGGGGGGGTTGATGTTTGAAACTTGTTTGAAAATAGTTATAGTCTGTTTCATGCCACTAGTGGCACAGAAATTACACACGTCACAAAATTAAAATCACAATGATAAAAATTGTGTTTTTCCTCGAGGTTTATTTAATCCTCTGGGTCTCAATTAGGCCAACCATCATAACTAGACATGTGCATTACCTAATGAACTCTCTCACTCTCGACAGTGTTCTATGAACACTTATCCCACCTTGTGGAGCACTCAGTTTATCCTGCAGATGGCGCTGTTTGAGGGGAGTAAAGGTAAATGAGCGGTATGCTCCAGAGCGCAGCTTTTTGGTCCGGATCGCCATTTTACGAACTATAGTGGGAGAGGAAGTAGGGCCCTCCTCAGGACTGCTCACACGCTCTGTGATTGGCTCAGAGAAAACCTGCAGAGGGAAACCAAGATGACCATCTTGTAGAATAGTACAGTATTCCATTTATTGGAATATTCCAAACTCTGGTATTTGACATCTTAAAAAGACTACTGCAGGTTATTTACAGCTTAAGCTCTTAAATTCGTAACTGAAGAAAATAATTTCAACAATTAAAAAAAAAAAAAAAAAAAAAAAAAAAAAAACTGTATACTGAAAAGCATATCCATCTAAAACAGCAGTCCAAACCTCAAAATAATGATTTTTAGACAACTTCGCAGCTAAAGAAACAAAAATGTTTAGGGATGAATTTAACTAAATAGAAGCTTCACGTTTCTGTATTTCAAACCTCTGGACTGCTTGCCAGCTAAGCTTACAGTGCAAGTATATTTTTTTATTAAATTATTTCACTTGTTTCCAATCATAGTTATGTTAAGCCTTAAAAGAAATGTGGCTACACTAGATAACTTGTGTACCTTTGCCCCTGGCAGGAGGCCTTGAGTTGGGGCCCTTCGGAAGGACACCAAGGCACTAACACTAAGAGGGAAACCATGATTAAGCAGTGATGGGGTTCGAGTGGGTTTCTTCCTTGAACACTCATTCTGAGCCTCCTCTGGGTGCTTCTCCAGGAAATACAGTTGGAAACAGCGGCAAAGCAGCAGATTCAGGAACTGGGCCTTGATTTGGGAAAAACAAAAACAACAATAATAAAAACACCCCCCCAAAACAGAATAGATTCAGAAACAGAACAGAAACAAAAACAAACTAGAACACAAAACTAAACAAAAAACTAAACAAAAAAAAACAAACACAACAGAAAGAAAACAGAAATGAAAATAAACAAACCAAAACACCAAAAGAACCGAAAAACAAAACAAACCAGAACAGAACAGAAACAAACAAGAAATGTAAACAAAACTCTCAAATTAAAAATCACAACACTCAATGTGGTGCGGGGTGTATTTTTATTTATGAATCTGGTTTAACTTCATTTGAGATATTTGAAGCAAGCAGATAAATTTGGCAGTACATATCAGAAGAAAAAAAAAAAACTTGACACTTGAAAGTCTTGACACTTCTAAATATTACTACAGGGGAAAAACATAAATCCACAGTCTTAATTCTAGAACTGACATGCAAAATATTACATACATACAACACTGCTAAGAGTTTGTGGTGGATGGGTTTTGTCATGTTGAGACTTACAGCTCGTACATGTCTGGCTCTGAAGAGGTGGCAGTAGAGCTGCGCATCAGAACCTCCAGGATTATGAGAGACAAAGGCAAACTGGGCATCAGACGGACAGGTGGTGGACAGCGAGACTCGACACGTGGCATGAGCCATGAGGAGCTTCTGAGGAGATACCAGACACAAGTTCAACCTTATGACTTACAAAGCAGAGAGGATGTTCAGAAGAACATTCAGAGAAGAAATCAAACGCATTTGATCTTACCGTTTCATCTTCATCATAAACTTTGACTCCTTTGACAGAGAATTTTAATAAAACTGCACGCTTGCTCCTGCAATTCTGCAATTATAGATGATCAAACTTCATCTACATGACTAGTCAAAAGTTTGGACTCACTTACTCATTCTGAATGATTACTATTTTTCACATTTTAAAATAGTAAAGTCATCAAAACGATGAAATAACACAAATCAAAGTAGGGGAATTATTCAGTAACCAAAAATGTTAAACAAAAACCATTTTATGTTTTACTTTCTTCAAAGTAGCCACCCTTTGCTTAGATAACAGTTCACATGTCAAAAGGTTAGTTTTTTAAATAAATTAATAAATTGTGCCTGTGTATTACTTTAATTTCAAGCATTTGGTTTTAGAAAGATATTTGAGCTCCGTAGGTCCATACTATGCAAGTGAATAGAGACCAAAACTTTGAAGCTCCACAAAGCACATAAAGGCATTATAAAAGTAATCCATACGACTCCAGTGGTTAAATTAATGTCTTCAGAAGCGATCTAATTGATTTTGGGTGAAAACAGACCAAAATATAACACTTTTTTTTACTACATCTTGCCATTGCAGTCTCAAGAACCGATCATGATCGATTACTCTTCCTAGTGCTTGAAGCATGCACCTAGCACTAGATGGTGCTATAGGAAGTGTAATCAAGCTTGAAATCATGATTGCCAAGATTTATAGTGAAAAAGCAGTTATATTTTGGTCTGTTCTCATCCAAAAATGGTTGAGATATTCTTGTAAAAATCTTCGTTTGGTTCAGCGGAGGAAAGAAAGTCATACACATCTGGGATGGCATGAGAGTGAGTAAATGATGAGAGAATTCACATTTTTGGGTGAACTACTGCTTTAAATAAAAAGGTTTTTAAGATTATGGGAAACAAATTGAGTCAAGTGTGTCCAAACATTTGACTGGTAGTGTAGAGGTAAACAAATATTAAAAAGGAAGCAGACATACACTTCAGAGTCTTTCCACAGAACACAAATTACCTTTAGGGACTTTAGCTGAGTGTGCAGCTGCTGAATTTGATCATCCAAACAACTGTCATCTACAGGAAACGAGCCAATATACTAGAGAAATGGAGAAGACATGAATTCTTAGTTAGCCAAGACGGAGTTCATGATGCCATCATCCTTCACACTGACTCAACGGTCTGAGAACAACCACCATCAACATTTCCTGCATTCCTCATACATTAAACCACAGATCTTAAAACTAACACAGTTGCAAAATTAGATCAACGCCATTAAAAAGTTTATTTCACCTCAGCAGATCTTGTAACAATCCCATTCTCTCTGCCAGCCGTCTCACCCATGTCTCAGTCCGTGCTTGGAGTTGTTTGCCTTATGTACTGTTTAATAATAATAATAATAACAAGAGGTCAGCACGTTTGTCGTAACTAACAAAGAAGTTTCAACAAGTTAGAACTGCATTAGGATTTATACAAATAAGAACACTGAATAAGCAGTGAATTTCAAGCGACTGAACCTGACAGGGTGGGTCGAATCCTCCGTCTGAACGCTGAAGTTTGGCAATCCTGACTCACCTTAATTAAATCCCACCTACCAAAGCGAGACTGGATCCATCCCAATGGATCTTACAACATCCGCCTACAAGATGAGGAAATTTTCTGGTTAGACAAATGAGAGTGGATACAGTGGTTAGTGTCTGGAATTTTGACTCATCCAAGCGAATCAATTCTTTCGAAATTTCATAGAATCATTTAAAAGAACAATTCAGTGATTCGTTTACGCCTCACTCAACCGTGTTACTAGCTAAACATGGCGATAAAATATGTAGTTAAATAGTGTTGTTTTGTGACTTGTTTCGTTCAGCTAGTTTCTGGTCGTTCATGCCCCCGGGGTAAGCTGACCCCCCACCCCCCTTAACTTTTTCTGGCACTAAATCTCATCTCAACACCTTTATTGAATGTCTGTGCTCCTCTTAATCTTCAGAATCAGAATGAGCTTTATTGCCAAGTATGCTTCCACATACAAGGAATTTGTCTTGGTGACAGAAGCTTCCAGTGCACAAACAACAATGAGAGAGAGAGAGAGAGAGAGAGAGAGAGAGAGAGAGAGTGTAAAATAAAAAGCGAATAGAAATATATATATATATATATATATATATATATATATATATATATATATATATATATATATATATATATTATTAGTATGTACAATTACAAATCTGTTATATGCTAAGAGGTAGGATATGTTAAATAATATTATTGACTAGGCTGTGTACTGCACATAATTATAGTATAGTTTTTAACTGTTCATGAGATGGATAGCCTGAGAGCAAAAACTGTTCTTGTGCCTGACGGTTCTGGTGCTTAGTGCTCTGTATTGTCGGCCAGAAGGCAACAGTTCAGAAAGGTAGTGGGCTGGGTGAGTGGGGTCCAGAGTGATTTTTCCAGCACTTTTCCTAACTCTGGAAGAGTACAGTTCTTAAAGGGAGGGCAAGGGGCAACCAATAATCCGCTCAGCAGTCCGAACTGTCCTTTGTAGTCTTCTGATGTCCGATTTCATAGCTGAACCAAACCAGACAGTTACTGAAGTGCAGAGGACAGACTCAGTGACTGCTGAGTAGAACTGGATTAGCAGCGCCTGTGGCAGGTTGAACTTCCTCAACTGGCGAAGGAAGCACAACCTCTGCTGGACCTTTCTCACAATGGAATCAATGTGGGTCTGGGAGATGGTAGAGCCCAGGAACTGCTGCCACAGTGCTGTTTAGAATGGTGAGCGGGGTCAATGTTGGGGTGTTCCTCCTAAAGTCCACTATCATCTCCACCGTTGTTTTGACTGCACCAGTAAGCCAGCCATTCAACCTCCCTTCTGTATGCAGACTCATCATCATCTTGGAAGAAGCCGATGACAGTAGTGTCATCTGCAAATTTCAAGAACTTGACAGAGAGGTCCTTGGCGGTGCAGTCATTTATGTATTGGGAGAAGAGTAGTCGGGAGAGCACACATCCCTGGGGGGCACCAGTGCTGATCGTACATGTGCTGGAAGTGAATTTCTCAAGTCTCACTAACTGCTGCCTATCTGTCAGAAAGCTGGTGATCCACTGACAAATAGATGTTGGAACAGAGAGCTGGGTTAATTTATTCCATAGGAAAGCTGGGATGATGGTGTTGAAAGCCGAACTGAAGGAAGTGTTGGTGTTTGTGTGAAGTGAAGGTCAGAGTGGGTGTAGGGTGTGAGACTGGGCTTTTCAAATCTACAGTAAAACACATTCAAGTCGTCAGCCAGTTGTTGGTTCCCTACAGTGTTGGTGGATGGTGTCTTGAAGTTAGTAATGTTTTTCAGGCCTCTCCACACTGATGCAGGGTCGTTAGCTGAAAACTTGTTTTTCAGCTTCTCAGAGTACCTTCTTTGAGCCACTTTAATTTCCTTATTCAGTGTGTTTTTGGCCTGATTATACAAGATTTTATCCTCACTTTTGTAAGCATCCTCTTTGGCATGACGAAGCTGTCTAAGTTTTCCTGTAAACCATGGTTTGTCATTGTTGAACGTTAAATAAGTTCAAGTAGGAATGCGCATATCTTCACAGAAACTGATTTATGATGTCACAGTATCTGTGAGCTCGTCCAGATTGGCGTCTGCAGCTGATGTTTCATCTGAACATCACCATTTGTGAGATTTATTTCATCCAAACAGTTTTGAGGTTAAATGATCTAATTTTTTTGTCAATGGAAAATAGTGATCTGTGACATTCTGTTATGTTGGATATTAAAAGTTTTTGTCTATTTGTTAATGGGGGATCTGTGGACACAGTAAAGTATTTAGATTTTTGGAGTAAAAAATATTGTTTTTATTTTGAAGTGACAAGGTAAAGTTAGACCCTTGTTAGTTAGACCCAGTCTTAGACCCAGTGTTACAGTTAGACCCACACTGTAAGAAATGTCTGTAATTTTAACAGTAAAAGAATGTAAAAATGCTACAGAAATATAACGTTAATTGATTGACAAATATTAACTGTAAAATATACAGTAATTTTTTTAATATATTTTAAAAGACAATACAGTAGTTTAAAAAAAAGTTTTAGATGTAAAAAGTATGATTTTCCTGTATAATTAATGGTACAAATTTACATTATTTTTAACAAGAGAGTACATATACTTTTTACAGTAAATTATTGTTAAAATTACAATAAAAAACAATAATCGGGCATTCCCACAATTGCCTGCATGACCCATCATATTTCATTATATTTTATGGGAATAGTTATGTTTCTTCTTATTTTTAATATCAGTTACATACATTGTGGTGTTCTGTTTTATATTTAATTTAGTTTAGTTAATGTTTACTGCATTATTTTAATTTCACATGTGTTACCCTGATGGTGTTTAGAGTTTGTGTGAGTGACACTAGGCACTGTCTCTACATGATTATTGGTCATTGCTCCTGGAAGAGCCATTATTGGTGAAATTAATGTCATCATGTGCTCTTCTGTAACTTTATGGTGATTAACAATACCTTATAAAGTAAAAAGCAGATTTTTACTGTTTCAGAAGGTTTATGATGCTTTTTTACAGTAAATTGAATAGATTTTTTGTTTTTTTTTTACAGTGCCATCGTGGTCATGTAAATTACAACAGTTTTGAACTGTAAAATTTACAGGTTGTTCTGTAAAGCTGTTTACATTTTTACTGTATTTTTTACATAATTATTCTGGCAACCAGTCTCGGTTCAATCTATTAATGTGAAATGTTTACAGCAAGCTTAAACTCACCATGGCAAATTCTTCTCCGTGTTCTGACATGCACGGTATTTTAAGAGGTGGCATGCTTTCGTTCATTATACTAAAGTTTGGATCAAATTGTTTACAAAAAAAAAAAAAAAACAAACACAAAAAAAAAACTTACCTTGTGGCTTGTCCTAAATTTTTATTATAAATGAATATATCAACATTTATGTTGCTTAAACCTGTGAGGGGGCATACATGACTGGAATGATTACTAAACATTGCTAAAATATGGACTTTATATGAAACCCAGTAAAATTTTCAATGTTTTCTCTTTCAGTCCAAAGTATTTAGCTGTAGTAGCTCATGTTTGATTAGCCAGTCGCCAAAGAATCGTTCTTCTGAATCGATTCTTTTAAACAAATGGGTTGAACAGAATTTAAAATTTGAATCTGAATCAACTCATGTGATTCGGTAATTAAAAATGGGTGTGGTGTTAATGATTCGGTAATTAAAAATGGGTGTGGTGTTAATGATTCGGTAATTAAAAATGGGTGTGGTGTTAATGAGCTGAATTATAGCTACAGCAAAACACACACACACACACACAAGGCTTAGATGCTAGCACAAATATTTGTGAAAACTATACTGTAATGTCCCGTTGTCACATTAGTATTTTTAAAGGAACCCTTTACCCAAAAATGAAAAATTCTCTCATCACTACTCATCCTCATGCCATCCGTAATATGGAGTTATATATGTGCCAAAATTCTACGTGCTCAAAATTTTATTTTGAGCGTGCAAAATGATATTCTGAGCACAAAAATTTAATTTTGCATGCGCAAGATGATATTTTGAGGCCACAAAATGTTATTTCGCACGCACTTAAACTCAGTTTCTTCTTGCAAAGATGAATAATTTGCGTGTGCAAGATCTCACTTGCGCTCTATGCGCTCGGAAGTAACTTAGACTGCTCCCTTGCTTTTCTGCCTGTATTCCGACAAGTCCCGCCTCTTACGTCAGGATTGGCTATTAGGAGCTGCTTACAAGCGCTCTGCGATTGGACAGTTGAGATAGCTACAGCAACCATGAACTTCTCACTGTAAATATTGCAGAAGAGCCAACAGGCACAATGTTCCAAGTTCAGTACAAACTGTTCCAAGTTCAGTACAAACTATCCCCTTCTCCTCTTCCTCCTGTTTTGATTAGCAGTATGATCTTTAATTTAGCCAGACAATCAAAATGTACCACCTCATCTCTGATTGGCTAAAATTCTGGTACATTATAATGCTGTGACCTTGTTGAGCAAGCAAATGAAGAGTGGGTAGGAGGAGAGAGTGAGAGCTTGCACATGCAAAAACAGTGGAGTTACATAAATGTCAGAATTCTGTGCAAATTCACATTCAAATCAACTTTATTCAAGCACAAAATAGATTTTTGTTTGCTCAAAATGAATTAATCTTTGCAAGGAGATATTTTGCTTTTTGTGTGCTCAAAATATCATCTTGCGCACAGACAATTTTTGTGTGCTCAAAATAAAATCTTGCAAGCTAAAAATAATTTTAAGTGGGCAGAACATTTTTGTGCTCTAAAAACATTATTGTGCATGTGCAGAATTGTGGCACACATAGAACTCCATATCCATATGACTTTTTTCTGCAGAGCACAAGTGAAGATTTTATAATAGCTCATCTCTGTAGGTCCACACAACACAAACAGGCCATTTCTGGTGGCCCCAAGCTAAATCCTACTTCAAGGCCACCTATAACTGTCTAATTGAGCCATAACATCCGTCCGAGTCAAGGCTGCCTGAGACATACAGAACTGAGATATTCTTCTAAAAATCTAAATTTGTGTTCTGCAGAAGAAAGTAAGTCATACACATCTGGGATGGCATGAGGGTGAGTAAATGAGAGAATTTTAATTTTGGGGTGAACTAACCCTTTAACCCTGGTTGAAAACAATCCAAACCACCCAAACGAAAGAACAGTCAAAAAATGAAGTACAAATATAGTCACTTTATTAAGGACTACAGAAAAGTATATCAGTTACATGCATGCAGGGTAAGGTGAGCAGCGCTCATAAAATTACATCTAACTCCCCTGATATACTAACACACAAGAGTATGACCGGGTTAATAGTGCTGTAAACGTTTTAAACATTTGCTTGGAACATCTTACATTCTCCTTCATTGTCTAAATGGAACAAAATGACAGTCGTGGATATGGATGCCAAAGTTTATTTCATGATTCTAAATTCATCAAATTTGAAATTAATTTTTGCGTTCGAAAGTTAGGAATCAATCATTTTTCTTTCAATTGACTTACACAAAGGAACCAACAGCAACAAAACTCTTTTTGATAACAACAGTAGCTAAAGACCTAATTTCACAAAACATGACCAAAAAAATGGAAAGAAAACGTACAAATAGAATTTTCTTGAACACTGATTAGACTTGAATGTTAAAGAAAGGGTTTGACCGAACAACTGAAATGCTCGCTTCTCTAGAAAGCCTGACCAGAAGAACTTCAAATAATTTTATTTTTCATTGGTGCACAACTGAGACAATGTGACAGCTTCTTCTCATAATGGTGACCTGAATGAGCATCTTAAACAACACAAACAGCATCTACACTCTACACCTTTACCTGTAATTTAAGAATATTGAACAGAAAATGCCTGTGGTAGGAAAACAGCAGAGTAACTTTGAAGAGGTCGATAAATCTTCATCAAAGACCCAAGACTAGGAGAATGAGGAAGCTTCTAAACCAAAAACAATAGGAGAAAATAGCCAGTACTGCAGTCTAGAGAGCTACAGTTGATCTTTTGAGTAAGCGTGGACTCATTTCCGTGCTCGGAGTGACGTGCGGGCACCAGGTTTACTCTTCACTGCAGATTCCTCCTTCTTTGCTGCCTTAGGTGCCGGCCGTTTGATTCCCCTGCTCGTCATCTTTTTGGCTATAGGTGTTTTAGGTTTGCTGGTCGGGGCAGCTTTCTTGACTGGTGTGGCTTTAGGTTCAGGTGCTTTTTTCGCAGCGACCGCAGGTTTCTTGGCTGATTGAGCGGGTTTCTTGGCTGATCGAGCAGGTTTCTTGGCTGATCGAGCAGGTTTCTTGGCTGGTGCAATGGATCTCTTTGCCACAGTGGATTTTCTGCTGTTGGATGTGGCCTTTTCATTTTGACGAGCTCTAGGAGCAGAGCGCTGGTTCCTGTGGACAAATAAAAGCATGATTAGCTGAGCAAAGACAACTCTGAAATGAAGTAAAACCAAGCGAGTGACCACTTCAAAAAACAGCAATGAACTCCAACAGACGATATGCTTTGTTCAGGGTTGCCACACCTTTTGACTAACGAATTTCCGTTCAGATTACTGGACACAGATTTTTTTTTAATATATCACAATTAAATGATTGTATAAAGAGATTGCATTCACATAGCACTTTCTAATCAATTAAATATTTTAGAGCAGAACAAACCTAAAATTTATATTCATTGTAGAAATTTCCATGAATTTTCCAGGCCTTCCACAGATGTTTTAACCCTGTTTATTGCTTCTTTGTTTTCCAAAATTGAAAACCATCACTATCACTCGCTTACATTTGATTGGACCAAAACGCATAGTTTCACTTCATGGTCACAAAAATATTTGGGATCTACAAGTTGTCACTACTACACTTTTTTTTGTAATGAAAACATGACAAGTGCTTGCCCATTCATCCTTTCATATAGGTGTTCAGCCAAAACTGAAAATCCTCTCATCATTTACTCACCCTCATCCCAGATATGTATGACTTACTTTATTCTGCAGAACACAACTGAAGATTTTTAAAGAATATCTCAGCTCTGTAGGTCCATACAATGCAAGTGAATGGTGACCAGAACTCTGAATCTCCAAAAAACACTTAAACAGCATAAAAGTAATCCACACTCTGGGGGTTAAATCCATATCTTCAGAAGTGATATGATAGGTTTGGGTGAGAAACAGACCAATATTACACCCCCTTTTTTTTTTTTTGGCAATCTGCATTCTTAATGCATATCGTCACCTACTGGTCGGGGCTGGTATGAGGAGGAGATTTATATTAACAAATGACTTAAATATTGATCTGTTTCTCACCCAAACCTGTCATATCTCTTCTGAAAACAGGATTAGGATTAGATTAAACCACTGAAGATGTATGGATTACTTTTATGCTGCCTTTATGAGCTTTTTGGAGCTTCATAGTTCTGGCCAGCATTCATTTGCACTGTAAGACCAACAGAGCTTGTATCTTCTTTTAAAAATCTTCTTTTGTGTTTTACAGAAGTCAGTCAGTCATACACACATGGGATGGCATGAAAGTGAGTAAATCATGGGAGAATTTTTATTTTAGGGTGAACTATTCCGTTAAAAGCACACATTCGTCTTATCAAACTTTATGAGATATGATTCATGTCTGTAGCACAAATGGTTCGGTTTTTGTTCAAATCCCTAACCCAGTGATATTTTGAGGTGCCGTGATGGAATTCACCTCTTTTTTCGGGGAGGCTCATCATCTGATTCTTCCTCTTCAGATTCTTCCTCCGCCTCTTCTTCGGATTCTTCATCAGATGACTCGTCACTGTTCTTCTTGCGTCTGAGTTTCTGTTCCTCCTTCTGTCTGAGTTTTTCCATCATCTCTGGAAACAGAACTGCTGGGCTGCAAAGGAGGACCAAACAGAAAGCTGTAAATTCAAGCAATTCCATGACATTTGTCTTTTGCAACTTTAAGATTAAAATCTCACATCTATCACAATTTTAAGACAAAATTGACAAATGCAATGAGCTCAAATTAAGGCTGTTCATTAAACGTGTTAATTCAGTGCTATTATTTTTATTTGTTTTTAAATGCTTAAAAAGTTTGTGCAATTAATTGTGCCAACCTAACAAGGAATCTTCCAGTTAAGCTTGATATGCCACCTCCATGTTTTTTCGAGTCAGCAGGGGGCGGTAAGCGCAACTCCAGCTACAGATTTACAGGCAACAAGCAGCTGTACAGACTTGAGATGCTTTATTTTTCTGTTTCTAACTACTTTTACAGGGCTCCAGACTGTGACTAAAATGGTCGCAAATACGATTAAAAATAATTGATTGCGACAATAATTTAAAATCTAATCGCCACTTGCGACAGTCAGATTGTGAGCGTTCATATGCGGTTTAGTCAGAGATCATCTTGTGAGTTGAGTACATCTTTAGAGCACGCACCAGTGTGTCTCGCACCGCTTTTCACCTGTTCTGTTGTGATGAGCTTGCTGCAATGCACGCAACAAACCCAGCGTGAGAGTCATGTCCAAATGACTCTTTTGAACCGGGTCTTTTTCATGAATGTCAATGTGTTCACATCACAGACATTTCAAAATAGGTATTGTGTATTTCGGGCTTCTTTATATTTCCGCACCATATATATATGTCCTGACTATACTTTGTGATCAGTTAAATACCACTTTGGTGAATTGAAGTACCAATTTCCTTTAGGACAATTGAGGGACTCATACACAACTATTACACAAGGTGCAAACATTCATTGATGCTCAAGTTTCTCTGGATTTACTATATATAGGTAAATGTTTGAGTAAAATTAAAATTATTGTTTTATTCTATAAAGTACTGACAACATTTCTCCCAAATTCCAAATAAAAATATTGTCATTTAGAGCATTTATCTGCAGAAAATGACAACTGTAACAAAAAAAGATGCAGATGGTCATCTAATGGTTACATGGAGACCTGGAGAGGCCTTCAAGCCACAGTGTCTAGCACCCACTGTGAAATTTGGTGGAGGATCGATGATGATCTGGGGGTGCTTCAGCAAGGCTAGAATTGGGCAGATTCATCTTTGTGATGGACACATGAATCAAGCCATGTACAAGGTTATCCTGGAAGAAAACTTGCTTCCTTCTGCTCTGACAAAATTCCCCAACTCTGAGGATTGGTTTTTCCAGCAAGACATTGCTCCATGCCACACAGCCAGGTCAATCAAGGTGTGGATGGAGGACCACCAGATCAAGACACTGTCATGGCCAGACCAATCTCCAGACCTGAACCCCATTGAAAACTTCTGGAATGGCCACAAGCCATCAAACAAAGCCGAGCTGCTTGAATTTTTGCACCAGGAGTGGCATAAAGTCACCCAACAGCAATGATGAAAGAATGGTAGAGAGCATGCCAAGACGCATGAAAGCTGTGATTGAAAAATCAGGGTTATTCCACCAAATATTGATTTCTGAACTCTTCCCAAGTTAAAACATTAGTATTGTGTTGTTTAAAAATGAATAGGAACTTGTATTCTGAAATAGGGATGCACCGATCCGATACCTGGATTGGTATCGGCTCCGATACTGAAGCTTTTAGACGGATCGGGTATCGGTCTGACCAGCCCGATCCAAATCCGATACTGTTAGTCATGTTCGTTACTGTCAAGCTCAAAAAATGACATAAATGAACAGTAGTTCATATGACTCGTGGATTTTATTCAAAGCCACTTGAAGACGTGCGATAGCTCTGTGAATCACAAAAGGCTGTGTTTTATAAATAATATAAAATGCATGCACAGCTCCAGCGCGTTATTGAATGGCGCAGACACGTGCGCCTATTTTTAGCCTTCACGCAGTGCGCAATATTTGAGCGCTACTCACGAACAACATCTCAGATGTAGATGCTCAATAGTTCGGTTTACTTATAATATGCATTTAGAATGGCACTGGAGGTGCATTTTACCAGAATTTGAATAAGAAGCGAATTAAACTACTGTGAACTTGCCTACAAACAGACACATACAGGACTTCCTGGAGAGTACAGAATGTCAAAATAAAGAAAACGCCCGAAAACGTTCTACTGATGACTTATACTGGAATTCCTGTTAATTTTGCTGCTACATTATCCAGTATACTAGTTAACAATAAAGTGTTTCTTAATAAGCTATACATTTATATTGAAATAATGTGTAGTAAGAGGTTTGTGTTTCTTTACATATTAAAGAGTACTCTCAATTAGTTCCACACAATAATGTAAAGATATTCTAAACTGATTATGCAAAAAAATAACACTGCTATCGGATCGGCCGATACTGAGATTTCTGATATCGGAATCGGAAGAGAAAAAGTGGTATCGGTGCATCCCTAGACTGAAAACACTTTTTTTTATTTTGACCAGTTGTTGTTTTCTGCAAATAAATGCTCTAAATGACAATATTTTTATTTGGAATTTGGGAGAAATGTTGTCAGTACTTTATAGAATAAAACAAAATTTTTCAGTTTACTCAAACACATACCTATAAATAGTAAATCCAGAGAAACTAATACTTTTGCAGTGGTCTCTTAATTTTTTCCAGAGCTGTGTGTGTGTGTGTATATACACATACAGGGTTTGTACAGAAACTGATAGTTGCAAGGATTCATACTTGTTAAATCCACAAAAGTCTCATGTTTTTCAGAAAATAAATAAATACATTTCATTTATTAAATGATTTAAGCAACGTATTTTAAGATTTTCTATAATTCAATAACTTTTTAAGCACCTCTTGGTAAAAATCGCTATTTTCAAGGGTTTTCCAGGACTTAAATTTGAAAAAGCCAAATTCAAGTACTTCAAGCACCTTGTACGAACCCTGTAGATATATATATATAGAGAGATATACAGGTGCATCTCAATAAATTAGAATGTCATGGAAAAGTTCATTTATTTCAGTAACTCAACTCAAATTGTGAAACTCGTGTATTAAATAAATTCAATGTACACAGACTGAAGTAGTTTAAGTCTTTGGTTCTTTTAATTGTGATGATTTTGGCTCACATTTAACAAAAACCCACCAATTCACTATCTCAAAAAATTAGAATATGGTGACATGCCAATCAGCTAATCAACTCAAAACACCTGCAAAGGTTTCCTGAGCCTTCAAAATGGTCTCTCAGTTTGGTTCACTAGGCCACACAATCATGGGGAAGACTGCTGATCTGACAGTTGTCCAGAAGACAATCATTGACACCCTTCACAAGGAGGGTAAGCCACAAACATTCATTGCCAAAGAAGCTGGCTGTTCACAGAGTGCTGTATCCAAGCATGTTAACAGAAAGTTGAGTGGAAGGAAAAAGTGTGGAAGAAAAAGATGCACAACCAACCGAGAGAACCGCAGCCTTATGAGGATTGTCAAGCAAAATCGATTCAAGAATTTGGGTGAACTTCACAAGGAATGGACTGAGGCTGGGGTCAAGGCATCAAGAGCCAGCACACACAGACGTGTCAAGGAATTTGGCTACAGTTGTCGTATTCCTCTTGTTAAGCCACTCCTGAACCACAGACAACGTCAAAGCCGTCTTACCTGGGCTAAGGAGAAGAAGAACTGGACTGTTGCCCAGTGGTCCAAAGTCCTCTTTTCAGATGAGAGCAAGTTTTGTATTTCATTTGGAAACCAAGGTCCTAGAGTCTGGAGGAAGGGTGGAGAAGCTCATAGCCCAAGTTGCTTGAAGTCCAGTGTTAAGTTTCCACAGTCTGTGATGATTTGGGGTGCAATGTCATCTGCTGGTGTTGGTCCATTGTGTTTTTTGAAAACCAAAGTCACTGCACCCGTTTACCAAGAAATTTTGGAGCACTTCATGCTTCCTTCTGCTGACCAGCTTTTTAAAGATGCTGATTTCATTTTCCAGCAGGATTTGGCACCTGCCCACACTGCCAAAAGCACCAAAAGTTGGTTAAATGACCATGGTGTTGGTGTGTTTGACTGGCCAGCAAACTCACCAGACCTGAACCCCATAGAGAATCTATGGGGTATTGTCAAGAGGAAAATGAGAAACAAGAGACCAAAAAATGCAGATGAGCTGAAGGCCACTGTCAAAGAAACCTGGGCTTCCATACCACCTCAGCAGTGCCACAAACTGATCACCTCCATGCCACGCCGAATTGAGGCAGTAATTAAAGCAAAAGGAGCCCCTACCAAGTATTGAGCACATATACAGTAAATGAACATACTTTCCAGAAGGCCAACAATTCACTAAAAATGGTTTTTTTTTGGTCTTATGATGTATTCTAATTTTTTGAGATAGTGAATTGGTGGGTTTTTGTTAAATGTGAGCCAAAATCATCACAATTAAAAGAACACGTTAATACACGAGTTTCACAATTTGAGTTGAATTACTGAAATAAATGAACTTTTCCACGACATTCTAATTTATTGAGATGCACCTGTATACTGGTGGCCAAAGGTTTGGAATAATGTAATGTACAGATGTTGCTCTTATGGAAAGAAATTGGTTTTAATGTTGTGGCTGATCAGTGCATATATATATATATATATATATATATATATATATATATATATATGAAACAATCCAATTTGAGTTAAATGTACCTTGGGTAATACGGGTAGCTAAGCTGGTACGAGCCACTGAGTCCATGACCAGAAATCTGCTCCATCCATCCCATCATTTTACACTTCTGCAAGGTCCTCTTCATGTTGTTCACTATGGTGATATGACAAATAACACTGATAAGAACTTACTGCAAGATACATAATAAAATGTAATATTCACAAGACACGAAAGCATGAGCAATAGTAATAGTGATAGATCAAGAGAACTACTTGTGTCCCTAAATTCTGTCTGCAAGACTTCTGAACAACTCATTTGAGAGTATTAGATGCAACCTCAAAACAAAGGAGACCTAATAGTGTCCTTACAGAGAATGCCTTCCCCAGACTGTGTTAGTGTACCATACCGATTAAATAGACATTCCGCTCCTTCTGTTCCTCCATCAGGAACTTGCGCAGTGTGGTGATGCTGCAAGTCTTGGGTTCGTTCATGGCCGTGATGGCGGCCACTATAGCATCTTCCAGCAGTCCGCCGCCCATGAGCACCTCTTTTCCAGCTTTCTTCAGCTGTTAGAGCACAATCATAAAAACTCATTGAAAACCCGGTTTTAGCCATTGAACCACTCAAGAGGGTATCTCACCTGGAAGGTTCCAGAGGCTCCTTTGCCTGTGATCTGCTCCAGGTAGCCCTTTTCCACTGATCTTTGCAGGCAGTTCTTCAACACGTCAGGCCTTAGAAAGAATTACAGAAAGGCTTTCATTTAAGGCTACATTCATAGGATGTCCTGCCTTCTAAACTGAGCCAAAAATCACCTGTTTTCTACGTTGAGTTGAGGGAAATGTTGCTCCAGGTATTTCTTGATGAGAATGTACGAGGCCTCCTTGGGTTCACAGAGTCGAGTGATGATCAGAGGCAGAGCATCTCCCAGTGTCTCCTTCGTCCCTGCAGTCACAGCCGACTTCTACCAACCAACCACAAACAATTCAACATTATAACAACAACAAAATAATGACAACGTTATTTTTAACAAGATCCAGAGAAATCTGCCAAAGCAGCTACAATGTCAACAAAGTTCTTAACACACTAGGGCTGCAAACATGCAACTATTTTGATAATCGATTTTTTGTTTGATCAATTAAACTGATTAAAAAAAGCATTTTTTTGTTGTTGCAACAAGTAGTTATTGCAGCCCTAAAAGACAAATAAGGATTAAACATACTCTAATGCAAGTATGTGAACATTGATGCTTCTAGTACACAAGCTCGATTTAGTATGCGGTTGCATTCCACAATCTGTCAGACTGCTATTTATAACACGACGCATCCACATTGGACGCTATAATGGACATTTTTGTGAACTCTCCGCTTCTATGGAGGTTCCTCTTTCAAGTCAACTTCTGTCTTGGCAGAGCAACAGTTTGAAGAGAAAATTGCTAAACAAGAAACAAAGTCAATATATTTAAACCAACTTACCATACCTGATTAATAACACTAGGGCTTGGTACTGATACAGATTTCCCGTTTTGATTCAATTCCGATTAACAAGCTCTTGATTCGATTTCAATTTGATATTGATTCATATGGGTTTATTTCACTTATTATGTCCCTTTTGCTTGCATATGAAATAAATTCTCTCCAAGCTAATGCCGTTAATTATACAGGAGACTTTCTAACTAAGTACATTGGTAAAATATAAATTTTACTAATTATATTTTATTACTTTTTCATAATTTGTCACATTTTGGCTTTTTAAAAATGAACAAATCAATGTATTCAATCACTAAGATATATATATATATATATTTTTTTTTAACATATTTATTGTTGAATTGCATAATTTGTACTATTTACAAGTATTTACACTGATTTGTTGAACACGTGCTATAACCGGTACTCTCTCTATAACAAAATGGCATTTCTGTAAAGAGCATCTATAGATGAGCACATCTTATCTGTGCTATGCATGATTAGAAATAAATGTTTATATTTCTTTTGTTTTTGATCAACAACTGACTGTAAAGAACAGAAAGGGTATTAAAAGAGACAATATTCAATGACAAATGGGTTGCGTGGATCACATCTTTGGACACACATTACACAAATCAACTTTTACTCTCAACATGCAGTCATAGGATTTAGCTTCTGAATACTCCACCATTATACTACAAAATCACTGGTGAGTGAAATATGAACATTTACCAGCCAGTTGCCAAATATATACATTTTAGTTGTATAGCGCGACATTTGGTTGCAAATGCGAGTGATTTCCTCTCATTGTAGTAGAGGATTGCACAGAGTAAAAGATCGATCTTGGGATTTAAGAATCGATATCAAGATCATTCAAATGAAGATCGCAATTAATCAGAAAATCTCCTAGAGATGATTGTCTCCTAGAGATGAACGTAGTTTGGTGCGAAAAGTGCAAATCAATCCCAGCACAACAGCAAAGGACCTTGTGAAGATGCTGGAGGAAACAGGTAGACAAGTATCTATATCCACAGTAAAATGAGTCCTATATCGACAGAACCTGAAAGGCTGCTCAGCAAGGAAGAAGCCACTGCTCCAAAACCGCCATAAAAAAAGACAGACTACAGTTTGCAAGTGCACATGGGGACAAAGAACTTACTTTTTGGAGAAATGTCCTCTGGTCTGATGAAACAAAAATTGAACTGTTTGGCCATAATGACCATCATTATGTTTGGAGGAAAAAGGGTGAGGCTTGCAAGCCAAAGAACACCATCCCAACCGTGAAGCATGGGGGTGGCAGCATCATGTTGGGGGGGTGCTTTGCTGCAGGAGGGACTGGTGCACTTCACAAAATAGATGGCATCATGAGGAAGGAAAATTATGTGGATGCATTGAAGCAACATCTCAAGACTTCAGCCAGGAAGTTAAAGCTCGGCCACAAATGGGTCTTCCAAATGGACAATGACCCCAAGCATACCCCAAATTTGTGGCAAAATGGCTTAAGGACAACAAAGTCAAGGTATTGGAGTGGCCATCACAAAGCCCTGACCTCAATCCGATAGAAAATTTGTGAGCAGAACTGAAAAAGTGTGTGCAAGCAAAGAGGCGCACAGACCTTCACCAGTTCTGTCTGGAGGAATAGGCCAAAATTTCAGCAACTTATTGTGAGAAGCTTGTGGAAGGGTACCCAAAACGTTTGACCCAAGTTAAACAATTGAAAGGCAATGCTACCAAATACTAGCAAAGTGTATGTAAACTTCTGACCCACTGGGAATGTGATGAAAAAAAAATCAAAGCTGAAATAAATTATTCTTTCTACTATTATTCTAACATTTCACATTCTTAAAATAAAGTAGTGATCCTAACTGACCTAAGACAGGGAAAGTTTTCTATGATTAAATGTCAGGAACTGTGAAAAACTGAGTTTAAATGTATTTGGCTAAGGTGTATGTAAACTTCTGACTTCAACTGTATGTAATGAGTACAATAGCACAGTATCAGACCAAATCTTGTTCATGACAGATATTGCAATATGTGAACCATAAAAACAAAAGAAATTTGTTAAATCAATGATACTGTTATTGAAGCAACAGTTAGGGTAGCTTTAGCTAATAGCACTCATTTTAGAGTTGACTTGAACTGTATTTTGCAGATACCTTTCCAATGGCGAAACTTCCAGAGAAGCCTTTGCCTTTCAGCTGTGGATAAAGAAGAGAAGATTAGGTTTTTGATTTGGTATTCTTTGTGTACTTTAATCTATAAATCCATATTCACATATTTAATGGCAGATCACCTGTTTGACAGCTCCCTTCTCGACCATTCGCTTCAGGGCCTTCTTATACTGATTTTTGGTCTTTTTGTCCATTTCCACAGATGGATACTTCTTTTTCACATATTTGATCATGGTGACGGCAGAGACACCACCCCGTTCTTTGCAACTCTGTAGAAAGTTTAAAAGCGTACTTTTGAAGATGACAAGTCTATAAAACTAAAAGGTTCTACTACCTAAATCATAGCTTAGAGAATTCTTTCGGTTGAAAATAGTAAATGGTTTGAATTTTAGTTCTTTATGGTCTAAAAAGCGCAGCTTGGCTGTCTAAAGCCCAAAGTATACTTTGGTTTTGATGCGAATGCTTAACGTCTGTATTAGAGGTCTTCACGTGCCCAACCTAACCCGAGGATCCGAGACCTGACCCATATATGGATTCGGATCCACGTTTTATACGGTCAGCCGGGTCCAGGCCGGGTCCCATTCTATTGCTGTGGGTCCCGGGTCTGTTTAACATTATGTGTAATACCCGAGTCAATCCAAGAAGACCCGGCCGTGATCAGACAGCGCTGATGATGATGGTGCTGTGTGTGTGTGTGTGTGTGTGTGTGTTGTAACTTGCAACATTGTAAAATTAGGATGAGAAAGTGCGGGCCGGGAAATAAGGTGAAAAATGGAGCGGAGCCACAACGAGCTGAGTGACGTCAGAGGCAGAGTGGAGTTAAGGCACACGATAGCAAATTAGCAATGCTAACGTTAGCAGCCATGGCAATGACAAAAAAAACTGCAAAGCTGATTCTAAACAAGTCGCGTTTGTCATTCGTCACCGTGACAGCAAGTGGACTTTTGAAGCTGAAATAATGAGTGGATTAGCTATGCTGTTTCAATCAGCAAGAGAGGAATCACAGAAAACCTGGATGTATTTTACCAACTTTCTTTGCACGGAGGATGGATTATACGCATCACGGCCAAGCACAGGGGAGAAGGCTACTAACGTTACATTAGGTAGGACACAAAGTTTTGTTTTCACAACTTGTAAATGAACTTGTTAATAGAAATCAGTGTCAATTGGGTCTGTGTCTCCCGGCCGGGTCCAGGTCCCAGCTTTCAAATAACAGACTGTCCGGTTCGGGTTCGGCATTTCTCGGTTCTGCATGGGTACGGGCCCAAGCTTTCAAAAAATAGATGGGTCCTGGTAGTACATTTCCGGGTCTCAATGGGTTCGGGCACGAATTTTTGGACCCGTGAAGACCTCTAGTCTATACAGTCGAACTCTAGCCTTTCAAAGTATACTTCTTTTAACTGTGCGAACATACACAGGCTATTGGCGCATGCACGCTACAACTGCTATTAGACACTGGACTGTTTCTCTTCAACATCTAGACCCATAAAGTCTTAACATTCCTTCAGATTCTAATTATATCATGATGACCACATCCACTGTTGTTGTTTCTACCTTCCTCTCCTGATGTTTAGTGGTGATTACACATTATGAAAGCAACAGCTCAACTGTGAGTGTTGCCACCTTGTGGACCCTCTTATTTCTGCAAATAATTCCTGGCACATACGCTTTATGGATGTTTAAAGTACACGTGGTTTGAAAAATCGGGCCACATGCATTCAGTGTTTGAGCACTCAGCTGATGACGAAGTTTGCGTCACGCATCTAGTATACAGACACCTAGCATTCACGTCTGACCGAAGTATACTTTGGGAACAAGATGTTAAACAATAATAAATGCCGGTATAATGATGTCAGCATCTAAAATGTTACCTTCTGACCAGATATTACTAAAACTTGATGGATAAAAACATTCCTACATCTTTCTTAGATATAAGATTTCACTGTAGACATTAAGCTGGGAAAACAGCACTACATGGATGACCTTCAAAACAACAAGTGCTCCAATGAACTTTGAATAAGACCTCAATGGCTTCTATGATGATTTCTTCAACTTTGGGCTGGGAAAGCGAAGTTGCAGCAAATCTCTTGCTGGAGATAGCCGCCCAGACAGGAATCTTCTTTTTTTTTGCTTTTTTGCCTTTGTCATCTCCATCCTTTTCACTGTAACATTTGAGCAAAACAAAAGCATTAACTTGTCAGTTTAATTCAAGGAATAAGTTTAAAAAATAAATAGATAGTCAGGAAGACCTCTAGATAAAACCTTCAGACAGACAGATGGATAGATTTTTCTTATTGTAACCTTGTGTGTTTGTTTACATTTGAATTTTTGAAAGTTGGGAGTTTGAATTAACGAGCATTCCGCTGGCCCATTTGAACTTTGTCAGTGTAACTCTAAGGGATTTTTTGATCGTCCACTGTGTGAAAACAGTTATTACGGTCTGTTAGAAAAGATAAAGCAATGTCAAAACAGTCTGAAGGTCATTGCCAAGTTTGGTTAATGTAGCTTGAAAGCTCTAGGAGTTACAATTGATAATTTTGGTCTCGGTTTAGGGATTTTGGAAAAATGTCTGTAGAATAACAGTATGTTGACTTTGTAAAGCCAACATGATTACCTAACATTTAAGTAATTTTGTGCCACTACCATCACCAACTGGAATTGCAAATATGATTGTTTTTAAACAGGTTCCCCAAACCCCACCCCCCTCCACCCCCAAATCTTCCACTGGTCGAACAAACAGTCATTATTAATAACAATACAAGATCTCTAGAAACCCTGTGCTTACATTTTCGCAACATCCTTGACCTTTTTCTTCTTGCTCTTCCCTTGTTCAGTTCCTGCTTCCTCGGATTTCTCCCCCTCATCAGCTGTCTCTCCATCTTTTTTGGCCTGATCATCTCCATCCCCCCCCTCCTCATTTGATGCAGGCACTGGCTCTTTATCTTTCTCCTTCTCTACAGGGGCAGAATCTTCGGTGGCAGCATCTATGTAACATAAAACATTGAGATACACTGAAATGTTCTGGAAAAGAGTTTTGATGGATTCTTGATGGCTAATGTCTCATAAGCTTATATTTTTGATTAGAAGCAGAGAGTTCTAATAGAGACTGAATGAAAACCAGCACTCAAAGTGCTGGAAGGTTTAAGAAATTTTAATCTGCAGGAATCTTCAATAGAAGTTAACCTCAATTAACAGCACAAGGCACTTATAATGAAAGTGAATGGGGCCAGTCCATAAACATTAAAACATACACTGTTTCAAAAATATGGCCATAAGATGTGAACAACATACTGTACATGATAACAGTGTGATAAAATCGCCTTTTTTTCCTCTTTTTTTTTTACCTTGACTGACATGGTCACTATAAATGGCTTCATAAAGATACATTTGTATTACAAATTGTTTATGTTCCTCATTTGCAAGTCGCTTTGGATAAAAGTGTCTGCTAAACGACAATGTAAATACAAGATTCTTCGAAAATTCTCCTTTCGTGTTTTACAGTTAAATTACAGCGTACGTGTTTGGAAAGATATGAGGGAGAGTATATAATGACAGAACAATGCAGATTTTATGAAGTGGCTTGAATTGGTTCTACCTGTGAGGGTTATCATTATTACCCTGTCAACATGCCCTCTGTGCCAGGCACGGGGTAATACATACCTTCCTCAGGGGCATTCGCTTCGGGTGCCTCTTCTTTAGGTGGGGCTGCTGCTGCTGCTCGGCGAATGGGCATGATTCGAACCTGCCAGTAATAGAGACATTATTATAGTTTGTTTAAAATAATTAATAATAACCACAGGGGATTTGGGTCAGTCTGCACATTTTGTGTATGCATCCAAGCAGGGAATCAATTAGAAACATGATGCATTGTGTATTGTTATTGTAATTGTAAATACATTATAGTGTGTAATTGCATATTTATTTATTTAAAAACAACAACAACAAAAAAAAACTTAGTATGCACTCTTATGAAGAGGGCAGATGAAATGTAAATGCACGACCTCTGCAAACAGGGAACATCGTGCAAATAAAAGCACGCGCACAGAACGCGAAGGACATAAAGGTACATCAAATTAATGGGAAAGGAGCAACAATCTCATTGTTCAGATGCTCCATACATAGTCTTTGGTGGTATATGAAGCGCACAACGTGCGTAAAATCCACAACTGCATGCATTTTGGCAATGCATGAGAACTCAGTCCCATTTAAAAACGAATAAAATCGAAAATGGCCATTTTGTCCATTTTACCCCTGTACAGAAATGGCGCTGCGTTGGGCTGAAAATGGTAAATGCATGAGGCTGCAAATGCAAAAGAACCAATAAAACATAAACGGCTGCAGTGCATTGAAAAAGACGCTGTTATCTGAGCGCGAGCAGTTTCAGAATGTGGGTTTTAATGCATACCTTGATGTATTTGCAGTATCAATTGAAAGCAACACTCCCTTCCTTTTCGGAATTCTCTGTTTACGCGCCCCTCCCCCCTCGAACGTACACGTAGCGACGGGCGCGTGCACGGATGCGTGTGCGTTCCAGGCACGTCCGTTGTGAGAGGCCTGGGAATGGGCTACCATCCTCATACTATTTCTGCCTTAGACACATGGCAGAAGCAGTAGGAGTAGTATGCCATTCTGAAGTCAGCCAATGCTAGCACGTTGCAGTACACTGGCATGGAGACCAGAGGCTGTTCTTTTTAAAAGGATGTTAATTGAAGGAGATGCTTGGTTAAGTTGAATAAACTGCTTTTGTGAGGAAACAGCTCATCACATAATAAAGTGACTGCCTGTCACCTAATCTTCAACGTTTTACACTGAACAATCCTTTTGGTGAGAACTGAGAATTGTAGGTGGAGTTTACTACGATAAAATTGCTATTTTAAAAGAGAGGTCACATTCAGTTTTGCGACAGATAGATGTCAGTTTACAACTGTCTCCATTTATTTGTAAGGTATCCACAAACTGGTTGTTTCTCAATGCTAAGAATGCAAAGAATGGATTTGCTTTCTTGTGAAAATCGGTCTTGCCCAACTACCTTGAAATAGCAGATTTGGAAGACAGGAGGACACAGAATGTGTCTACGTGAGTTTTGAGATGTGCTGCAGAAACTTCAGCATTATCGTCAGATCTTTCATGCTTTTTCCTTAGTTAAAATATTGTAGTAGGAAATAAAGACTAAAGTGGCACGTTGTCTTTATTAACCACAGAGAACAAACCGCACACCAACACACAGCCTTTTAAATGTTGCAAGACAAGAGCTTTCTTTTTTTCTAAAGCTTTTATCAGTCCCTGTCTTCCCCTTGCCTGCCCGGACTCTGGAAATTCCACAGGCGGCACTCCAAAGAGAAGTGAATCAACTGAAACATAACTCCTCTACGTCTGGCCCGCCAACACTCTCTCCTTATCTGTTTCAGATTTCTGTTTGATTTCCACCAGATACATGCCATATTGGGGAGACTGACTGGGTTTTATGATCTCCAGGGCTTGTAGGTCAATGCTGTACAGTTTCTGCGGTACTGGTGGGGTCCCGGGACCCGCACCGGGACCATGTTAGCCCTCCTGCAGTCATTTTTGTGTGCAGCCCACACTTCTGGGTATTTGGAGCATGTGGCTCCAAATACCCCCCAGTCTCTATGCAGCGCAGTTGCTATGGATACATCGGCTAATGGGCTTGAGGACTTCCATCCCCAATTGAGGGGCCTCTAGCCTCGGCAGCATGTAGACTTGAGTTGTGGTGGAGTGATGTCCTACCTCAAATTCAATTGGTTCTGACAGGTATGCTCTCTATCATTGTCCTGTCACCCTTTCAATTTCATTCGATTGGTGAGTGACGGGGAGATCCAGGTAAGTTAGCATGACAGAGGCTCCAGTATCTATCCGTAGATTGTAGATACAGCCTGCCTGCTGAAGTGCCATTGCTTCGGCACTCGTTCATGGGGGCCAGTGACCCCTAGGTACAGTTAACCAGCTCTTCCATTTTCTGGAGGCATCGCCTGCATGGGGCCCTCAGTGTGGGCTCAGGAGTCGTGTGGGAAAGATTGTACATGGTACGCCCAAGACATCGAGTGGATTGTCAGACCCTCCGGATGTGGCCGATTTAGCTACACCTGTAGCAAGCGGGTCCAGTTGTGACAGCAAATACCTCCATGCTTCCCCTGGGCCTGAAGTACTGCATCCACCCACTGGAGGACTTGGTATCACCCAAGGTGTCCTTCCATATCTTTTCATGGTTCTTCATGAGGCCCTCTTTGAAGAGCCTCAGGAACACCTCTGTAGAGCCGAGGAGGGCGGGGCCGGGCTGGAATGAGACACACCCGGTCCCCAATCAGCCTGATGGGGTGCGCGAGGGATAAAGGCGGCCGGGGACGACAGTTCAGGAGAGAGAGAATTGCAGGCAGCTGTACTGTGTGGTTTTTGGTTGTGTGTGTGTTTAAGTTGTTATTAAATTATTATTTAAGTTGTCAAGCCGGTTCTCGCCTCCTCCTTTCCACTGAACTCTCTTACACTGGTGCTGAAACCCAGGAAGGAGGAGGGATTCCCGTCGCAGAGTCCTCGACACTGCCATCCACCCAGGGGAGCGCCTCTGCCGTCCGACGGGGGACGGAGTAGCCCGACCACCCGGATGCAGGGAACAGCTGCCGTCCACGAGGTGAGTGGGGACGGGACTCCCTGACTGCCTGGAGCGAGGGAGCCACTGCCGGGGGCGGAGGAGTGCCCTGCCGTCCCCCGGGAACGCGGAGGGGTCGAGAGAAGACCGCCGTCTGCGGGGGGAGGAGGGAAGCAACTCCCCGACCACCTGGAGTGGTAGGGCCGCTGCCAGGGGCGGAGGAGTGTCCCCACAGGACGCCGGGAACGCGGAGGGGCGTTCTGTCCGCTGGGGGTCGGAGGTCTGACTCCGGTCCGCCCGGGGAGGAGCGGCTGCAGTCCGCCTGAGAGGGTGGAGTAGTGATCGAGGACCACGTGACGGCGCATCAGAGAACCGGTGAGTTTCTTTTTTCTCTCTCTCCTCTCTCTCTCTCTGTTGCTCCGTGTTGGCCTTTCCCTCGCCATTTTGTGTTGTTGTTTTTCCCCTCCTGTCTCCTCCCAGGTCGAGGAAGGCGGGGATGACCCGCCGGCAGTCGGGGCGTAAGGCACGCCCCCCCGGAGAGGAAGGGTGGGGGATGTACGTCATGCCGGGGGCTCCCCGGCCTGAGGCAACGCCGGGAGGAGTGTAGAGCCGAGGAGGGCGGGGCCGGGCTGGAATGAGACACACCCGGTCCCAATCAGCCTGATGGGGCGCGCGAGGGATAAAGGCGGCCGGGGACGACAGTTCAGGAGAGAGAGAATTGCAGGCAGCTGTACTGTGTGGTTTTTGGTTGTGTGTTTGTTTAAGTTGTTTATTAAATTATTATTTAAGTTGTCAAGCCGGTTCTCGCCTCCTCCTTTCCACTGAACTCCCTTACAACCTCGCTCTCCCTTTCTGGATTGTCCAGGCTGCTATGGCCCTGGAAGGCTGCCCACTTCTTTTCTGCATACTTGTACATGTCTCCATCCAGAATTCGAAGTTGCGGTGACCCATTTTGGGCGGCGGCAGGTCCTTCTGGAGTTGAAGGCAGTCGGGGAAAGATAGTTGGGCCATGTTGCAGTGGTAGACCTCATCATTTGCAACCTCCTTCCATGCCACAGGTGCCATTTTCAACCGTGGGGAGCATTCTAGCTCCACGATTTCACCCTCACTGTCGAATTCAACCTCCTTGAGCAGTGCACTGTCAAA
The DNA here is from genome assembly GCF_019703515.2 of Myxocyprinus asiaticus. Classification (NCBI taxonomy): domain Eukaryota; kingdom Metazoa; phylum Chordata; class Actinopteri; order Cypriniformes; family Catostomidae; genus Myxocyprinus; species Myxocyprinus asiaticus. Next base: position 35,321,762 of record NC_059380.1, on the reverse strand, counting down.
AATAGACTCTAAGCCAAAACGCCCACTGTACTGCAGCTCACGCCATGCTCAACTTATGCTCTGACATGCTGCTGCAGCTTCCGATGTGAATACTGTAACCGTAAACTGTTAACATGGGCACAGAAAAAATATGCTCTGCTCACGTGCTGCTCACTCTTGCGATGTGAAACAGGGTAGAGCCACAGAGGTTGGTATCTCAGTATAAATGAATCTTTGGCAATGCAGCTATGGAGCCTTTTCACATATCCGGGTTTGAAATGCGGAAGTAAACAATAGCAGGGTAAACTTGTATAACGTGAATGGGAGACCACAGCAAATCTAATTTTTTGATAATTTCAAATCTAAATCTGCATTTTTTGCACTCCATCAGCAGCTGTAGTAGAAACCTCATTGCAGCTATGTGGTAACTCGTTTTAAAACTTATTCCAGGGTAATAAAATACAAAGTATAATGTTAGATATTTCCACAAAATAAAAAATAAAAATTCAAATATAAATTGTTTTTGCTAGATTTACGCTGCTATATGAAGTGGAAACGCTTCATCACAGTCTGTGAAAAGGGTCCATTGAGCAATTTTTGTTATTTAATTTTTATTTAACTTGATATAATTTATTGTATTTATTTTTAGTATAGGGAACAATGGGGCCTTTAGTAACGTGGTAAAATAAACATTTTATTTTATTTTCTCCCAAAACACTAAATAGCAACAAAAACTAACAGAGCACCTTCCTAAACACCTGCTTGTAACAATGCACTGCAGAATTTTATTGATCCATGAGATTATTGCCTGGATATGGTCTAAAAGTCGATTTTCAGGTAATTTTATCTAACATTTAATATTTTTTTTTTTAAATGTTGCACTATAACTAATAACCTATAACTAATGGGAATCCCTGAAATGATCACATTTATTTTGAGGCAAAATTCTTATTAATCATTTTCAGTTATGTTCAAGATGATTAAATCAAACGTTTTAAATAACTGTTCAATAAATCAAAGGATAGTGTTTGGGGTAAAAACAGCCCCCCTATAGGGGCTAAAGACCTATATAAAACACATTGTTTTTCTTAAGTTGGGCAAATATATTTGTTGTTATATTCGAAATGGGCTCACATTGACTGATCCAATCACAATGGAGATTAATTTGTTTATAGAATGTTTGAAATGTTATGAAATGCCAAATGTGATTTAAATAAATAGGAAACAGGGCAACCTTTTTTTAAGTAGTTGTTTCGTAGAAACATTATCTTAATTTGTTACTCAAAAAAGCATCTTGTGTCTCAAAACATTTGCTGTAGATGACAAATTGCCCCTAAAACTTCACGATATCACTATAAACCCCCTGGAGGCCGTTTACCATTGAGTGTAAAAAGGGTAAAATAATTTGTGTGAAAATAAATAATAACAGAAGGTTGTTTTGATTACCCTTAAGTTTTTAAAAAAGGTGTCGAGGGGGCCTTTTATCCCACACTTATAAGTAGGTTAAAAGGCCCCCTCGACACCTTTTTTTAAAAACTGAATTTTAATCTTCTATTATTATTTATTTTCACACAAATTATGTTGCTCCAACAATATTCAAATATATATATATATATATATATTATCCTGATATAGTTTGTGACCAGAAAAAAGCTCATTTTCCTAAGGGTGTGCCTTTAGCCCTATTTAGTAACAGTACCCAAACTATATATTTATATTTTTTTCTGAAACTTTGGAGTTTTTTCCTTTCCCTGCATTATTAAATGCAGCACTTACTGTTCCCTATGTAATGTGCAAACAAAAACAAACAAAAAAAAAAAGAGTAGTATACTACTTTCTTATTGTGCATTTCTGTTATTTATTTTTTCTTTAATATTTCTATATACATTTTATTTATTTATTTATAATATATTTTAAATGATATATCTATATTTTTTCTAGTAGTTCTATACTATTCCGAAAATAGCTGCTGACTGTTAGAGAAACAAACGTACAGTCAATTTTAGCACGTTTCTGCAAACAATGCCATAGATAACCACGTTTTTATTTAAAGAATGAAGTAAATAAAGCAGGGGTTTTCAAACTGGGGTTCGGGGAGGGACCCCCAGGGGGCCGCAAGGCAGTGCTAGGGGTCCACAAAAATGTCAGGGGAAAAGTATAAAACATTTTCATATTATTTTACATTATTATTTCATTCTAAAATCATGAGATTTTTCAGATTTGTTTTATTCTATTGACAGCCATATTTTTATTGAGAGGCAGCTGTAAGAAATAAAAACAAATCTGCATTTAATTTTTACATACAAATATTTCTTATTTGTAAGAAATGAGGGTTGTATTTCACTTTTCTCTGTATAGCTGCTTTGGAACAATATTTATTGTAAAAAGCGCTATACAAATCAATTTGAAATGAATTGAGAAAATGTTTCTCTTCAGGATTACATGTTTTATCTAACCTAACTTAAAAAAAAGTAAATATATTTTCAAAACATTTTAATTTATTTTGTCTTTAGTACAATGACAATATAAAACCAATTATTTATTTTTGCAAACATGTCTTTATAACACCAAGTTTAATATTTTTCCCTCAAAAGGGGGTTCCATATCCAGGTAAACATCATATTTGGGGGTCCTCAGTATCAAAGAGTTTAAAAACCCATGAACCCCTGATGAGAGGGATCAAATAAATGAGTTTAAAATTGATGCAATATTGTTTCTGTATGTTATTTGATTTAATACAAACAAACAAACAATTTAAATTCTACATAAATTTCATGTTTGTCATAGTACTAAGTCCTTAGAAATTTATATCACGACATTTAGGCTATATTTCACCACAAGAGGGTAGTATTGCAACATGAACAATAATGGATGCCATTAAACTTCAGATGACTTAAAATATATCTCTTTTCCCTATAATATAATATACAGATATTTCTTCATTGAATTTTCTATTAAACGTAGACCTATTAGAAACCAGACATGTCTATGCTATTACCATATTAAATACCACAGTACATGAATTTGGTAATCATGTGGTACCATTTGATTTACAATCACTGATCTAATGGTACTGTTAAAATATTTTTTATTAGTAAAGGAAAGCATAATACAGGCACATTTTTCTTTTTCAAAAGTGAAAATATGATAAACAACAGAAACAGTACAGTTGGACTGCAGTGCATAATGTAACTTCTTGGGTTCCAAACAGTATCACAACAACTCCCACATACCCTCTGTGTTTTTGGCCTGCATGTGGCATACCACACAATAATTTCGCCACTGCAACCTGCACAATTATAAGATAGGAAGCTTATCTAGCTAATCCATTTTATATCTGGTTCCTAAACATACATGTTCTCTAATCATGTTAGAATAATCATGATTTTGCCAATAATTTTTTTTTTTTTTTTTTTGAGTGCCTGGTCCCACAAAAGCAGTGAGCTTACAGTGTGGTTACCATGCCAACACAAATCTACATCTTTTCAGAGGGATAGGCAATTGTCCAAAAGTCCAAAGAAATTGGCATACAAGTGCAATTGTATTAGAAGTTATTGTTAAATGCACTTTTGCATATTTCTGTGGTATAATGTGGTATAATAAATGTTTCACATTTAATTGAAAATATCACAATTCCAGTGGGTCAGAAGTTTACATACACTAAATTAACTGTTAACTGTGCCTTACAACAGCTTACAAAATTCCAGAAAATTATGTCAAGCCTTTAGAAAATTAGCCAATTAGCTTCTGATAGGAGGTGTACTGAATTGGAGGTGTACTAGTGGATGTACTTTAAGGCCTAACTTCAAACTCAGTGCCTCTTTGCTTGGCATCATGGGAAAATCAAAAGAAATCAATGAAGTTTATAATCAAAGAAAATATTGTGGACCTCCACAAGACTGGTTCATCCTTGGGAGCAATTTCCAAATGCCTGAAGGTACCACGTTCATCTGTACATGTTTGGCCACAATGACTATCACTATGTTTGGAGGAAAAAGGGTGAGACTTGCAAGCCAAAGAACACCATCCCAACCGTGAAGCATGGGGGTGGCAGCATCATGTTGTGGGGGTGCTTTGCTGCAGGAGGGACTGGTGCACTTCGCAAAATAGATGGCATCATGAGGAAGGAAAATTATGTGGATATATTGAAGCAACATGTCAAGACATCAGCCAGGAAGTTAAAGCTTGGTCGCATATGGGTCTTCCAAATGGACAATGACTCCAAGCATACCTCCAAAATTGTTGCAAAATGGCTTAAGGACAACAAAGTCAAGGTACTGGAGTGGCCATCACAAAGCACTGACCACAATCCGATAGAAAATTTGTGGGCAGAACTGAAATAGCGTGTGTGAGCAAGAAGGCCTACAAACCTGACTCAGTTACACCAGTTCTGTCTGGAGGAATGGGCCAAAATTCCAGCAACTTATTGTGAGAAGCCTGTGGAGGCTACCCAAAATGTTTGACCCAAGTTAAACAATCTAAAAGCAATGCTACCAAATACTAACAAAGTGTATGTAAACTTCTGACCCACTGGGAATGTGATGAAAGAAATAAAAGCTGAAATAAATAATTCTCTCTACTATTATTCTAACATTGCACATTCTTAAAATAAAGTACTGATCCTAACTGACCTAAGACAGGGAATGTTTTCTACGATTAAATGTCAGGAATTGTGAAAAACAGAGTTTAAATGTATTTGGCTAAGGTGTATGTAAACTTCTGACTTCAACTGTATATATATATATATATATATATATATATATATATATATATATATATAGGGTTACTTTTGAAATGTATTCCACTACAGATTACAGAATACATGCTATAAAATGTAATATGTAATGTATTCCATTAGATTACTCAAGGTCAGTAACATATTCTAAATACTTTGGATTACTTCTTCAGCACTGGTTGATTTTTTCACTTGTTTTGACTATAAAATCTCTGCCAGTACAGTAAGACAAAATACACGTTTAAAATACATTCTCTGAGAAACCTAAATATCTTATGCAGTGTTGTTTCTAAAACAAGATAAATCAAATTGATCTTGTTTTAAGGATTTTTAGATATTTTTACAGGAAAACAATACAAAAATTATCAACAATAAGATTTTTGCCCTAATATCAAAGGTCTTACTAGAAAAACAAAATTATGATCCAACGTGAATTTTCTTGATTAAAATATATGATCGTGCCTGGTAATGTGCAAGTAAAATATCTAGAAATAGCATTTTAGCTTAGCAAAAAGCTGACAATTTTCACAAGGTTTATTTCTATTTCTTCTGCTCCAAACTTACTTCAAACTTACTTCTCTGTCTGCTCGTATGAATGTAACACATCATAAGAAAGTGTTTCACCGCTGTTCAAATGCACTTTGGATCGCATCATTTATATGTAGAAATGTTTTCCATCTGAAAGGACTAAATACTAAATGAAACAAATGACAATAAAATGCAAAGTAATCTCTTCAGTAATCAAAATACTTTTTGAATGTAACTGTATTCTAAATACCAATGATTTAAATTGTAACTGTAGTGGAATACAGTTACTTATATTTTGGAATTTAAATACGTCTTCCCATTACTTGTATTTCGTTACCACACACACACACACACACACACACACACACACACACACACACACACACACACACACACACACACACACACACACACACACAAAGTATTCAGGCCCCTTCATTTCACATTTTATTATGTTGCAGCCTTATGCTAAAATGCATTTAATGTTTTTTTTTTCTTCACATCAATCTACACTCCGTAGCCCTTTTGGATCAGAGTGACCATCAGGTTCTTGGTCACCTCTCTTACCAAGGCTCTTCTTACTGATTGCTCAGTTTGGCCATGTGGCCAGCTCTAGGAAGAGTCCTGGTTGTTCCAAACTTCTTCCATTTAAGAATTATGGAGGCGACTGTGCTCTTGAAACCTTCAGTGCAGCCAAACAATGTTTGTAGCCTTCCCCAGATCTTTACCTCGACACAATCCTGTCACTGAGTTCTGCAGGCAGTTCCTTTGACCTCATGGCTTGGTTTTTGTTCTGATATGCATTTTCAGCTGTGAGACCTTATATAGACAGGTGTGTGCCTTTCCAAATCATGTCCAATCAATTAAATTTGCCATAGGTGGAAAAAGTGTAGAAACAAATGGGATGCACCTGAGCTAAATTTCAAGTGTCATAGCAAAAGGTCTGAATACTTATGTCAGTGTGATATTTCAGTTTTTCTTTTTAATAAATTTGCAAAGTTATCAAAAATCTGTTTTTTGCTTTATCATGGAGTATAGATTGATGTGAAAAAAGACATTATTTATAGCATTTTAGCATAAGGCTGCCACATAAAAAAATTTGAATAAATTAATGGGTCTGAATACTTATTCAATATTCTAGAAAAGTACCTTTTGCAGACCTTAGATGGCACATGCATGTCAAAATAGAGAGACCACACCAGTAGCTATTTCACAGAAATTCAAGCATTCTAAACAGTGTTTTTAGCTTTTATTTATGCATCAGCATAATATGTAGCTTATTTAAGGGTGCATATGGGCAAAGAGTGAGACTATTTTACACATTTTACACATTACACATACACATTTTTACTTTTCCTGGCACTTTTAATTATGTTCCAAATGCCATAGAATAGAATAGAAAGCCTAGGATGTCTGTCTGTCTGTCTGTCTGTCTGTCTATCTATCTATCTATCTATCTATCTATCTATCTATCTATCTATCTATCTATCTATATAACAGAATAAAAAAAACATATACAGTATATACAGAATCAGCTTTAACCCCCATTATTTCCCCCTCCCCAACCCCACCCTTTTCCTCAAGCAGGCTGCAATCACTGCAGTTTTATTAATTTGGGGCCGAGACCCAAGTGGAAGTCCAGATACCGTACTTCCACCCGCCCAATTGCACACTTCTTTGGGTTTGCCATGTGTCCCACCCGTCTCAACAACCTCAGGACAGACCTCAGATGCTACAGGTGCCGTTGCCAATCATTACTGTAAATAATGATATCATCCAGATGGCATAAGCAGCGTGCGATCTGAGGATTCGGTCCATGAGCCGCTGAAACATAACTCTGAACAAAACGAATGGAAGCATCTCAAATTGGTGTAATCCGAACGATGTGGAAAATGCCGACTTTTCATGGGACATGGGAATTAAGCGGATCTGCCAATATCCCTTTGTTAAATCCAGTGTCGAATAAAAGCGAGCCGCACCTAATCGATCGAGCAGTTCATCAATCTGAGACATTGGGTACGCATCAAATTTAGACACCGCATTGACTTTTCTATAATCCACAAAGAACCGGACAGAGCCGTCACTCTTCGGAACCAGCACCACCGAGCTGGCCAAGTCACTGTGGGATTCTTCTATTACCCCCATATCTAGCATGGCCTTTCATACTTCCCGAACCACTTCTTTTTTGTGCTCGGGTAATCGGTAGGGACGACTGTGTACCACTACCCCTGGTCGTTTCGATATGGTGCTCTATGGGATTCGTACGACCGGGAAGAGGTGAGAACACTTTGGAGAATTCTCCTGGCAACCTTGCAACCTCCGTGACTTGTGACGGTGAGAGGTGGTCTCCGCAAGTAACCGGGGTGACTCAATCGGTGGCTTTTAAGTTCCCCTCTGGTCCGAGCTCCTCCCTCTCCGGAACCACCATCACCAAAGTCACGGGGACCACCTCTCTCCATGGTTTTAAGAGACTGAGGTGGTAAATCTGACGTGTTCCGCCTCTAGCCATTCGTTTAACCTCATAATCATTTTCCCAGACTTGCTGTGTGACCTTAAAGGGTCCTTGCCATTGTGAGTAATTTAGAGCTCGATGTGGGGAGCAATACAAGAACTTTATCTTCCGGTGTAAATTCCCATAGTCAAGTACCCCTATCATACAACCAGCTTTGACGTTCTTGAGCCTGGAGCAAATTCTCCTGTGTACATTTCCCCAGTGTATGGAGTTTTGCTCTCAGGTCAAGAAAGTATTGAATTTAGTTTTTGCTGTTTGATGGTCCCTCCTCCCAATTTTCCCATAGGACATCGAGCACGCCGTGCGGCCGATGCCCGTACAGTAATTCAGATGGGGAGAATCCCATGGAGGCTTGCAGGTCCTCTCGTAGTGCAAATAATTGGGGCTCGAGCCACTTGTCCCAATTTAGAGCATATTCGTGTACGAACTTACAAATCAGTGACTAATTATATCATTCAACCAAGCCGTCTGTTTGGGGGTGGTAAACGCTGGTCCAAATCGATTTTATTCCCAATAATTCATACAATTCGTGTAGTGTATGTGACATAAATGTAGTGCCCTGATCAGTGAGGATTTCTTTCGGAATCCCCACTCGGGAGATTATTCTGAAGAGTGCCTCCGCAACACTTCGTGCTGAGATGTTGCGCAGAGGCACTGCTTCCAGATATCACGTTGCGTAGTCCACCAGAACCAACACAAAGTGATGCCCGTGTGCCATCCGCTCTAATGGCCTGAAGAGGTCCATGCTTTTGGGGTGGCCGTGGAATTCACCAGCTGACATTCACGGCATGCCGCACACCACCTATGAACATCCCCATGAATGCCCGGCCAAAAGAAATGGGCCATCAGACAGTTTAATCTTTTTTCCTGCCCTAAGTGACCCACCATCGGATTATGATGAGCGTCTGGAATAGCATTTCCCGATGGCTTTTTGGTATTAATAATTCGGTTGTATCCACATTTGTCTGAGTGTCCTGCGTCACTCGATACAACCGATCCTTAATAATCGAAAAATATGGGTATGAGAGTGTAATGTCTGGCTGGAGGCACTGACCATCAATCACATTCACTTGGCCAAAGGCGTGCCTAAGGGTCTCATCTAACATCAGCTCCAAAGGGAAATCCCCTGCAGGGAATCCTCTACGGGCTGGGGAAGCCGCGGCTTCCCCCTCCTTTGCGTAATCCTGACATGGAGCTGATGTAGGCCCGGCACCACCTCCCCAGCCAGCGAATCGCATACCACACACCGATACACTTTGTTACAAGACCCATCCACACAAATTCCACTCAATAAAGTTGTTATTCCGGCCAATTCGTACCCAAATTAGTGGATGGGAGAGGCGGGGATTACCGCAGTCTTGACACTATGCTTTTGTCCCCAAAATTGAATAATGACCGTCACTAAAGGGTAAATTTGTATATCCCCATGCACACACCTTACCTTCACCCGCCAGCTCATATCCAAAGCCTCAGATTGAACCAAGCTTTGGTGAATGGAGGTTTGATTACAATCTGAATCCACCAAGGCTTGGTATGTACCCCACTTAATACTCACAGGTATCCGGTATGCTCCTGCTCGAACGGGGGTGGCCTGTGGCGCATCGGGGATCCGGACCAATGTCTCCACCTCCATCGCGGGGCATCAGTCTTGGAAATAACCAGGTTCCCCGCAGCTCCAGCAGACTGGTACAGACTTCACTCCCACACCCGCGGCAGCAGATTCATCAGCCTGTGGGGGATAGTGGAGAGGGTTAGGGAAAACCAGCTGGTTGAATGGCCCACGGGACCGGGGAACCGGTTTTGTTTTCAGAATTCCCAGTTTCTGGGGAATAGGAACAGGATGAGGGGAAGGAGAGGGGGAGGGAAGAAAGAGAGTGGAGGAGAGAGAGGGAGAGAGAGAGAGAGAGAGAAGAAGAAGAGCTTAGCTCTCCTCCCTGCCACAGCCCCCAAATAGTCCTCAGCCAGCTGGATTGCATCTGTTAGTGACACCGGGCGGTGGCACTGGACCCACTCAGCAGTTCCTTTCGGTAACTGGCTGACGAACTGCTCCAGTACCACGAGGTCGATGACAGCTTCGGCGTCGTGATCCTCTGCCAGCAGCCACCTCTGACAGGCATTGCGGAGCTGTTGAGGGAAGGCAAATGGCAACCGCATTCCCTGTACGGCAGCATACGGAAGTGCTGCCGGTGTTGTTGGGGGTTACGGCCGACCCGTTGCAAGATGGCCCGCTTTAGGTCCACGAACTCCATGATGTTCATGACTGGAAGTTGTTGGGCCACGAGCTGGGCTTCCCCAGACAGCAAGGGCAGCAATCGGTCTGCCCACTAGGTGTTGGGTCAGCCCCACCCTTCAGCCGCCCACTCAAAGAGCTCGATGAAGGCCTCTGGATCGTCTTGAGGCCTCATCTTCATGAGTGTGATGTGGGTCTGGGCTATGGCTGCGGCCGGGGTCGCGGCTGGAGTACTCCCCTGGGCCATCAAGCTCTGCAATACCCATCTATCCTATGCCTGGGCTTGGAGCAGAACCTGGAAACGCTGCTCCTGCTCCAGGAGGGCTTGATATTGGGCCTGGTGCATGCCGGCAAGAGTCTTGATGACTTTGGCAAATGGCGATGATTCCATGATGTCGTTTCTTCCTCATAATCCTGGGTTTCGGCACCACTGCAACAGATCTCTTGCTACTTTGAAGGAGGAAGCGGGGGCCAGGAGAACAGTCCACGTTAATCTTTATTTTTCCACTTTTCAGCTTAACACAATACAGTTTGCTTTTCAGCACAACTTAAATGCACACACACTCTGCTGTGTGTGTCTCTCTCACTCCCCTCCGGCGGTCTGGACACCTTTGCTTTCCCTCTCCAGCTCTCACTGTAACACAGAACAGCTGTTAAGAGATAATTTCCCACATGTGTCAATCCTTACCGTTCTTCTTCTCCTGGCCTTGCTCTCCACAGACGTCTCTCGGCCACGCCCACATCAGCACAGACATATTTTCAAATGCCGCCACCTTGCCCAATACGGTGAACCATTCTTGAAATGAGGGTGTGCCAATTGACTTCCATCCTCTAAGAATTTTTTGTCTGCCAATCATTACACTAGTTTGGACCCAGATTTTTGTATATTTGTCACCTACTTTAATAACTGCCCCATCACCCAATATACATAGTCTGGGGCAGAATGAAATTTGAGTATCTAAAACCTCACAGATAAAATTCTGGACTCTTACCCAGAATTCTTGAATCTTAGCGCAGAACCACAGAGCATGGGCTATGTCTCAATCCTCCAACTGACATCGCCAGCAGGTAGGTATGTCCTTTAAACCAAGCCAAAACAATCTAGAGGGAGTCTAATAGAAGCAATGCAAAATCTTAAACTGAATCAGGGGTACCCTTGCATCCTTAGATATAGTTTTAACATATTTAAAAAAAAAATCCCACTCCCCATCCTGCAATATGAAGTTCAAATCTCTTTCCCATAACCTGTTATGCTGTTAAGATCCCATCACCAAGACTTTGAATCAATGAGGAATTGACGCTTCATGCCCCTTTCCGCAATTAATCAAACTTAAAATGTTTATTTATTCATTTATTTTAAATCTTGTTAAAGTTACTCAACTCAATTTTATGGAATTTTGTTATGAAATTGAAATGCGTAAATCTTAAGATAATTATTTTTGGAGTGTAAAAAGTGTATAGGCTTAAAGATTCATATTAAACATCAGAAAGCATGCACATTCACAACACAGAGGTGTATAATATAAATAAGAGTCATAAGGAGTATTTTGTGACAATATGAACCATAAACGTCTGAGACTTGACTACACTTGACTTGACGTGTGCATGACTACAGGACTACATGAATGGCTATTAACAGAATAAGGTAAATAAAAGCCATCAGATTAATATACAAGGATCAGAATTATTGTTTGAATGTATTTTAAGCAATGGATGGATGTTATGATGTTATGTTTGATAATGATGTAATAATTTGCATATTAAACAAGGAGTAAACAGTAATAAAGAAAAATTGTCATTGTGTGTATGATTTAGATATCAGTACTTATTTTGATCAGTATGGTGATCTAAGGTGGCAAGTCTAGTTTTGGTATGGATTAGTAAGGAATGAGACAATGTTGATAGCAGACTTTAATAATAAAACTTTATAAGTGTGTCACCCATTGCTATTGGAGTGCTCATTTTATCATGTTGGCATAGCTATTTGAATCTCACTATGTGTGGAAGACATCAGTCCAATAATTGAAGGAGCTCTGGGTTTATTAGGTAATGCCAAAAGCCTGAAAGCTACTGTAGGGTCTTAACTGTCAACACTACATGTGGGTCTGCCATTGAAATCACGGCAAAGATAATGTTTGCAGAAATTCAAATAGGCCTAAACTCTCAGGTGCCATTGGTGATGATTCTTTTCCTGATTAAAGTCTGGGTTGTTTTACAGCACACTGTTGTTGCAGAGCTGCAGGAAAGCTCATTGGAGAAGACGGAAAAGCTGTAATGAATGAAAGTCAAAAGAAATAATGAGACAGATTTGTGATTTGTGAGATTCCTGGTGTAATGGACTACCCCAAGCATGAAGAAACCAGCAGTCACTGAAATGCTTATTTGCCTGCCATTTTAAATCCAGAACACTAATTGCACTAATTACAACAATTTTGTAATTTCTGTGCTCTTTGGTTCTTCCTGGTTACCCCTCTTTTTGTAAGATCCTTCCCCAGCTGGGAAGCAGCTTTCTGAGTAAGTGGAAACCTCCATTTAAAACATTGTTCCTTTTAGATCCTGTTTGTCATGCACCAGATTTCAGAAGTTACATTTTAGAAGCTACTACAATTATTGCACTTTTCTTAATGCTGTGTACAACGGTGGAGAAACCCTTAGAATAGAGTCATAAAGTTTCTCTCTACAGTATATCCAATAATGACATTTTGTGAGATGATATAGTAAAGTGCAGTTATTACTTAGTGTATATATGTACACTACCCTTAAAAGGTTTGGAAGCATTTTGCGTTTGTGGAAGCAAATTATAATTTTATTCACAGAGGATGCTTGCAATGGATCAAAAATGACAGTAAAGGCATTTATCATGTTAAAAATGATTATTTAAATGTAAATAAATGCTGTATTCTTCAAACTTTCTGTTCATTCAAGAATCCTCTACATGTAACATTAACACCTTAAAATGGATAGTTCACCCAAAAATGAAAATTCTCTCATCATTTACTCACCTTCATGCATCACAGATGTGTAAGACTTTATTTCCTCTGCAGAACACACACACACACACACACACACAAACAAACAAAAGATTTTTAGAAGATTTTCTCAGCTCTGTAGGTCCATACAATGCAAGTGAATGGTGACCAAAACTTTGAAGCTCCAAAAATCACATAAATGCTGCATAAAAGTAAACAAGTGGTTAAAACCATGTCTTTATAAGTGATTTGATAGGTGTGGGTGAGAAACAGATCAATATTTAGGTCTTTTTTTACTGTAAATCAACACTTTCACTTTCACAGTTTTCTTCTTTTGATTTTGGCGATTCACATTCTTCGTGCATATCGTCACCTACTGGGCAGGTAGGAGAATTTATAGTAAAAAAGAACTTAAATATTTATATACATATTGCTTCAGAAGACATGGATTTAACCACTGGAGTCTGAATTACTTTTATGCTGCCTTTATGTGCTTTTTGGAGCTTCAGATTTCTGGCCACCATTCACTTGCATTATATGGACCTACAGAGCTGAGATTTTCTTCTAAAAATCTTAATTTATGTTCTGCAGAAGAAAGAAAGTCATACACATCTGGGATGGCATGAGGGTGAGTGATTTCTGCAACACTTACCAAAGATGGCATTAGTTTATAGGACACTTTTCATGGATCTTACGATCAAAATTTTCTAACAACAGCTCAATACCTTCAACTTAGACTCATTCATCTATAATACTCATTCCTAATCACTTACCACTCAAACTTTTAAGTTCTTTTTTACATTCTACACTTTTTCTTATTTTTTTTGCCAGTTTCAGATGTGGCTTATTCTTTGAAAGTCTGCCTAAAATGGCAACATCCCAGAGTCTTCTATTCACTGTTTCAGATGGGGTTTGGCATGTACTGGACATTGAAGCTGCCGGTTAGGGGTTAGCTGACCTGTGAGGGTTTTTTTTTTCTCAAACTAGAGACTCTAATGGACTTGTCGTCCTGTTTTTGAGCATCTGGGCTGCCTACTTCCATCTCTGTCCTGGTTAGATCCAGTTTGATTTCTTTTTGGCCATTTTTAAAATCCAAATTTGACTTGCAAGGGTAAAGTGACTTGCAAGAAAGGCAACTGTACTCAATACTTCAGCCAATGGAGTGTGGAGTCGCGTGGCGCCATGCGAGGTTTGGACGCGTGAATGGCGAGCTCTGAGCACTTTGCTAGTTTTAATACTTTGTCGGCATTTAATACTTTGTCGTTGCTGACTTGGAGGATCTTGCTGTAATATGTCGATCGATCACTGCCATGGAGATGAAATTGTCTGAGTTGGTTAAAAGAGTGGTGGATGTTGAGAAATGGATCGATTATCTTGAGTCATCGGAGAGGGAATTGGCTACTAACCCGCTAGCGACCAAGGTGGATTTGGAGCGCGTCTGGGAGAAGTTGGAAGACCTTGAGAATTGTAACCGGTGAAACAACGTCCGAATTGTTGGAATTCCTGAGGACGAAGAAGGCTGAGATATGGTGAAATTCCTAGACTAGCTCTTCCCGAGTCTGCTCGACATAACAGGCCATAAGCTGGAAATCGAGTGAGCTCACAGAGTTCTGGCTTGGAGATCCGTGGAGGGAAACAGGCCCCAAATTTCTGAGATCATCCGATAAAGATCTTGTGTTACTTAAGGCGAGGAGTAAAGAAAGGCTTGCTTGGAAGAACCACAGCATTTTCTTGTGCCCAGACTTTACGAATTCGACAAGAGAGAAATGTGATCGATTCAAGGAATGCAAGAAACTCTTACATCAATGGAAGGTCGCTTTTGCACTGATGTTCCCGGCCAAATTGAGAATAGATACTAAGGTTGGCAGCAAAATATTTACATGCCCACAGCAAGCGATGTACTATATAAAGTCAATGGAAAGAGTAAGTCATTGTGTGATGCTCTCGATGCAGCCAAGTGGGCCTGAACATTTACTTGACTGTACGAGAAAACTGAGCACCTTTTTTTTTTCTTTTTGTGCTGGTTCTGCCTAGCGGCTGGAGTTTGTTTTGTGGAATAACACTCCTTCGGGACAGTTTGTGGGTGAATCTGCACGTCCTTGTGCTTATGCCTCCTATTGGATGGAGTTTGTTTTGTGGAATATTTCTTGCAAATCATTAGAGTGACTAGGGCATTTGTTACACTCATGTAACAGCCGAATGGGCCGGCTCACTGAACATTTGTTTGACTGCCCGAGGAAACTGTAGTTTTTATTTTTTTTTTTTTTGCTGGTTCCGCTAGCGGCTGGAGCTTGTTTTGTGGAGGAACACACCTTCGGGGCAGTTATGTGGATGAATCTACATATTCTTTGTGTTTATTCCACCTACTGGGTGGAGTTTGTTTTATAGATTATTTTCTGTTGTGTAATTCTGTCTCTCAAAATTTGTAGAGAAGCACTGGAATTGAACAATCCAACGGCAAAGTTGTCGCGGGGACTCTCGTAGGCGTACATGGACTGTTTGAGTTTAGAGGGATGGACACCGGTTGGCGCCGTTGTTATCATTTTATTTTTGACACACAATCTATTTTTTCTCATATGTCAAAATGTCAAATGTTAATATGAGCGGATTGTCTCTCTCCACATAGAATGTAAATTGGTTGGGGCACCCCATAAAAAAGAAGGAAGGTTATTTCTTTTCTTAAACGTAAGAAATATGATATAGTGTTTCTTCAAGAAACGCATCTTTCCCCGCAGGAAGCTGAACAATTTGGGAAGATATGGGGTGGACATGTTTTCTAAAGTGCTGGCTCAAGTAAGAGCAGGGGAGTCATTACATTGATAAGTAAACATCTACAATTCAAATGTCTCAAACAGATTAAAGATAAATTAGGAAGAGTCATTATTGTTTTAGCAGAAATTCAGGGGCAAAGGTTGATTTTGACTAATATTTACACTCCTAACGCTGATGATCAGGGCTTTTTTATAGATCTTGAAGGGATGTTGCAAGCCGCTGGCACCCCTCATGATATAATATTGGGAGGAGACTTTAATCTTTTGATGGACTCAGTCCTTGATCATAGTGAAGCAAATGTGTGTAAGCCCTCTAGAGCAACACTGACACTTCACAGGATGTGTAAAAATCTTGGTCTTACAGATATTTGGAGACTTTTGAACCCATCTGGTAGGGACTATACATTTTTTCATCAGTCCATAAGATTTATTCTAGAATTGATTTTTTTTTATATATATCTAAGTCCCTCATTTCATCTGTTATGGATTGCTCAATTGGAAACATCTTAGTCTCAGATCATGCCCTGGTGAGTTTAGAGGTGTTGCCACATTCAGAGAAAAAGAAATCATATAGTTGGCACTTTAATGTATCCCTTTTGCAAATCCTGAATTCCAACAAATGTTAAAGGCTGAAATCAATGTTTATATGGAGATCAACTGGTCCTCAGTATCCTCTGTGGGCATGGCTTTGGAGGCACTTAAGGTGGTTCTTAGGGGTCGGATCACACAGTATGCCTCATTCATCAAAAAATCCAAAGCACGAGAACTTGTGGAGTTGGAAGGGAATATTAAAAGTGCAGAGGCAGAGCTGAAGTGCCATATGTCGTCTGATGGCCTCAGAGAATTGACCCGATTAAAATACAGATATAATACTATTTTTTCATGGAAGGTGTAGTTTTGGCTATTCAGGGCAAGACAGTCATACTTTGAGTCGGAGGACAAAGCAGGGAAGTTTTTGGCTAGATATATAAAGCAGAGAGAGTCTTTTTCTACCATTACCACAGTGAAATCTGCTGGTGGTGAAATTTTGACCTTGGCCATTGATATTAATAATGCTTTTAAAGAATTCTATCTTGATCTTTATAGTTCCACATCTTCGTCTACTGATGAAGATATTAGAAACTTTGTGGAACCATTAGAACTGCCTAAACTGACGACTGAGCAAAAAAATTCTCTTGATTCTGAGATAACCTTGGAAGAGCATGGCGAGGAAATTAAGGCCTTGCCTACAGGCAAGGCTCCGGGGCCATATGGCTTTGCCGCTGAATTTTTTAGATCTTATGCTACAGAACTGGCTCCACTTTTGCTAGAAGTTATACGGAATCATTAAAGAATGGAAAGCTTCCGCCAACCATGACACAAGCCCGGATCAGTCTGATTCTTAAAAAAGACAAAGATCCAAGCGAGTCTAAGAGTTACCGTCCAATTTCCCTGATCCAGCTAGACGTTAAAATATTGTCAAAAATTTTGGCTAACCGATTAAGTTATGACATCTCTATTTTTCTCCCCAATTTGGAATGCCCAATTCCCAATTTGCTCTAAGTCCTCGTGCTGGTGTAGTGACTCGTCTCAATCTGGGTGGCAGAGGACAAATCTCAGTTGCCTCCGTGTCTGAGACCTTCAATCCGTGCATTTTATCATGTGGCTTGTTGAGCGCATTACTGCGGAGACATAGCACCTGTGGAGGCTTCACGCTATTCTCCGCGGCATCCACGCACAACTCACCATGCGCCCCACCAAGAGCGAACCTCATTATAGCAACCATGAGGAGGTTACCCCATTTGACTCTACCCTCCCTAGCAACTGGGCCAATTTGGTTGCATAGAAGACCTGGCTGAAGTCACTCAGCACCACCTGGATTTGAATTCACAACTCCAGGGTTGGTAGTCAGCGTCTTTACTCGCTGAGCTACCCAGGCCCCCAGTTATGACATCTCTTATACATATAGATCAGGTGGGGTTTATTCGGGGCCGCAGCTCTTCTGATAACATTAGGCGTTTCATCAATATCATGTGGTCAGTGGCGAATGATCAGACTACGGTCGCTGCCATCTCACTTGGCGCCGAAAAGGCATTTGATATGGTAGAATGGGATTATTTTTGTAAGATTTTAGAAATGTACGGGTTTGGGAATACTTTTATTGGTTGGATTAAGTTACTTTATAGACACCCTGTAGTGGCGGTACAAACAAATGGATTAATTTCAGATTATTTTACTCTGGAAGGGGTCACCCGGCAGGGTTGCCCTCTTTCCCCATTATTGTTCTGTCTTGCCCTGGAACTATTAGCAGCTGCAATAAGAAAGGAAGATGATTTTCCAGGGGTGATGGTGGGAGGTATGGTGCATAAGCTTTTGCTTTACACTGATGATATTTTATTATTCATCTCTGACCCTGTTAGATCTATGCCTTGCCCCCACAGAATTATTAATTCCTTTTCTAAATTCTCAGGATACAGAGTTAATTGGTCTAAATCCGAAGCTTTGGCTCTGACAGCGTACTGCCCAGTAACAGCTTTTCAGCCCGGTGCCTTCCAGTGGCCCAAACAGGGCATACAGTATTTGGGCATTTTATTCCCAGCACATTTGTCTGATTTAGTTAGAGTTCATTTTAGGTTCAGGTTTTCGAGCGATGTGGGCAGGTGGGCTTCATTACATTTATCTATGATTGGGAAGGTTAATGTTATTAAAATGAATTGTATTTCAAAATGAAACTACCTGCTACAATCTCTCCCTGTAGATGTCCCCCTCTCTTATTTCAAGCAATTTGATAGCATAGTGAAGTCCTTCATTTGGAATGGTAAGCATCCCAGATAACATTTCAATAAGTTACATTGGCCGATTGACAAATGTGGGCTAGGCCTACCCAAGATTTTGTTTTATTATTATGCATTCGGTCTCAGACATTTGGCTCATTGGTCGCTTCCATCTGAAATAGTCCCTCCCTGGTTTTGTATTGAACAGGATGTTCTTGCCCCTATTTCGCCATTGCAAAGCCTTTCTATCAAACTGATCGGAGAAGTTAAGTTACACCCCGTTATCTCGCATTTGCACTCGGTATGGACAAAAGTGTCCAGAGAGTATAAATCGGGTGGAGAGGTGGAGGTAAAAATG
Organism: Myxocyprinus asiaticus; assembly: GCF_019703515.2. NCBI lineage: Eukaryota > Metazoa > Chordata > Actinopteri > Cypriniformes > Catostomidae > Myxocyprinus > Myxocyprinus asiaticus. Next base: position 35,302,927 of record NC_059380.1, on the reverse strand, counting down.
TGTGTGATTATATATATAAAAATTTAGCTTTTTTTTTTTGTGTGTGTATATACTCATTTGTGACCACAGGGATGTTTGTTGGGGGTCAGGGCAGGGTTGGGGAATGGGAGGGGGATGTTTTGCTTTTCTTTATTTACTGTAGGAATCAATAAAAAATGTTAATTACAACAACAACAAAAAACTTCAGCCAATGTATTGCGATGTTCCAATTAAATATCAAAACCATTTTTATGTTATTTTTCGTTATTATTGCAGGACAATCTTTATCGAAACAATTGGAATCAATAATGTTCTCTTTGTAATAATACTTAATAATATCTTTCATTAGTAACACTAACAAATGATCATTAGTTAAATTAAATTAATATAGACATACATAGTTTAAAATTTCATTATAATGTCAAACTGATGTACAGCTAATGTGAAGCTTTATATAAACTATACTGTAATTATGCTTATTTATATAGTGATATTAATGAAAGCTTCTAAAAGAGGGTCACCCATATTATGTCTTGTCATGCATAAAAAAAGAGTAAATGTAAAATAAATTAAATGTTGAAATACATGTATAATATAACATAGTATTTCAATTATCTGTATATATAGCCTATTTGTATATGCATATAAATATATAAAATGTTGTGTGTCTATAGGTACAGCATGTATATTCAAACAAGAAATAATTATATCAATTCTTAATATATAGGTATAAATTATATAATATATTATTGTAAATATGAATATCCAGCTACAAATCTCAATAAACAATTGTAAATCTGAATATATAATAATAAATCCTGAATAGACAGTACATCTGTAAATCCGAATATATAGTTCTAAATCTGAATTTATAGTTGTGCGTAAATAGCATTTCAGTTTAGTCAGATTTACAACACATTCAGATTCACAACTACATATTCCAATTCACAATTATATATTCCAATTACAAGCACATATTCGAAAATATTCAGATTTATGAACAGTAGTGCATAAATTGTCACAGCTCCGGTGAGTTTGCCGGTTTATTCTGTTGTTTTGTTTTTCTCTCTCCCTCATGTCTCGCAGGCGGAGCTGTCACGCATGATCAGTGTTTCCATGGGAACATTGATCATTCCTGGGGAGGCACTTATCATGCCACTGATTAACATGCTAGCTACACCTGTTTCACTCTGATTGCACTCCCTACTTAATCCTTGTGTGCCTTCTTTGCCTTCACTAGATTATTGTTTGTGCTGTCAAGTGGCTACCCTTGCTGGCTTTGTCTAGTTGGTTGCCTGTCTCGTATCGGTTGGTTGCCTGTCTCGTATCGGTTGGTTGCCTGTCTCGTATCGGTTGGTTGCCTGTCTCGTATCGGTTGGTTGCCTGTCTCGTATCGGTTGGTTGCCTGTCTCGTATAGGTTGGTTGGGAAGTGTTTACCTTCCAGTTTTTTTGTATGCCTGTCCTCGCTGCCCACGAATCACCAGTGGAGGATTCCTCATCTCTGCCCAAGTGTCGGGAATACGACTGCCTTTTGCCCAGGCTTTGTTCTCTGCACTACACTATGCTTCAACGGACACTGCCTGTGCATCTGCTCCTGACTTCCACAACGCATACACCTGTCTACGAACACACTACTCCTCCTTTGCCCACTACGCACATGAAGACTCGTTCTTCACCTACTGCAGCTGCCGCTGGGATTGCCAGTCTTCACCAGTTTACTGACATTCTGTTAATCTTTTGAACTGTTCTTCTGCTTTCTGGGTCTCTTTGTCTCACTCTCTCGACTTGACATAAATATAATTCATTCATACATGCAAAGTAATAAAGTACCTAAGAGTTTCACCCTTCAGCATGAAAATATTATGGCGATTTTGTTTATTTAAATGTCAAATTTTAGCAGTGTGCTCTACTGAGTTAAGTGTAAATGGCTACCTAATCTTGGCCACTAGATGCCGCCATTGAGCAGGTTTCCTCTTTCTTTCCCACACATACTGTATACTATATATAATGTTGTTCTGTACGCAATCATCTTGTAACCAAGAATATTATGAATAATAATGAAGTTGTATATAACCTTTTCACTAATTTATCAGGGACTTAATGACTGCAATGTGCTAGCTTCGAGATACTCATTGTGCTAAGCATTGAGGCCCAGAAGTTTAATTTTGGTTACTTTATACCATAGAATCTGAAATGAAATGTAATTTAAGTTTACAACACAGGTTTCAAAGACTTTCCAAATAGACTTTTTATTACACTTATGACTTTTAAATGCCTGAACATTATTGACGCATTAGATAAAATGTAAATCCAAGTGTCATTTCTCGTAAAGAAAGATAACACAAGCTCACTTTTAAAGCACAACGTTTCATTAAATAAAATTAAATGTTTGTTAGATTTTAAATGCTCAACTGTTAGATATACTGTACTATTTAAACAAATTTAGGGACTTTCTGGTTGACAAACATTAGTGGAACACCAGTTGATTAAAAGTCATTGCACAATGGCCTGGAAAAGAGAAGTTAGAGTTAGTTAGAGAAAAACTTTAGCATCATTTGTGGAAGATTATTTTTTTGATATTTTGTTATCTAATTCAATGAAATGTGTACATTTTTAAGTGTGACTTGCGCATCCAAATACTTTGCGCTCTTGCATTGTCCAAGTATGATTCAGTGCAAACTTATATTTATTAGCATTGCTCAAAATAGGCAGTATAAAATTTGGGTTGCACCACAGCTGAGCTCCATGGCTGATGTGCTTCCATGCAATATTTGCTTGTGTCCGTCCCATGCAAACAGAGATAATTACGTACCAGCTGTGTGAACAGGAGGTGGCCTGTAAGGGGTCTCAGCTGTAATGAGTATGCCAGCACTCTGTGCCAGTCAGTCAGCTCTGTTTCAATTAATCTGATACAGGCCAGAGAAAACAAAGTAAATACATGCTTTCACTTTTATACAGTAATTGAAACAGTAAAGACTTTGGTCTCTTTAAATGTAATCTGAGTATGATTTAACCAAACTCAGATTAAACATGATAATGGGCGGTTTAATAACTTCTTACTCAAGCTGGTCTCACTGAATCATGTTACTATATTATGTGGCTTGTTATTACAGCAGTTTTCTTGTAAAAAGAACACTAGAGGTGCTACACCACCACCAACAACAACGTTTGCTTTTTATGACACTATCCAGGTTTAGGTTTTAGGGAAGGGGGGTAGTTTCTTTTGATTTAAAACTTGACTGAGCATTAACTTTGAAAACTTCATTTGTTTGGGGGAAAATTTTACTTGCTTTTAGCACCACACAGTGGGCATTTCACTTTGAAATGGCCACGAGATGCGTAAGGAACCACATAATGTCATTTTGGCAAAAATGTCAAGGTTTTCAGGTCAAGAATCTGACCTCAGTCTTCAGGGTGTTAAACTAGGCTTGCCTTGGAGAACTTGCATGAACCTTTAATAACTAACCTTAACCTAACTAAAGTCAGTACCACACCACTAGTCCATCCATGGGAGTGGAAAAGCTTGATGAAAGTCAAAAGTACCTTTAATCATGTTACAATTCAACCCAATCCCTCACAGTTGTAAAGTTTTCCTCTATTTCAAACTCTCTCATTTTCTTTTCCAGCTGGTGAATATGAGATTTGTGCCATTGGAGTGATGATCCGTTAGTGCTAAAGTCCTGCTGAAACAGCTTGGAATGGTGTTAGAAATTAATATTGATTTATCTGATTTGGGTGTGAGATGACAATCTGAAATAGAGGTTTGGTGAGTATGAAAAAGTACTGCACATTTATATATTCACCTCAAACTTTCTATGTCTTTTGAAAAGTCATCCTTTTCTACAGAGCAAGCATCACAACAAATAATCAATTCCCTTTTGTTGCAGAGTACCTCTGGGTAAAACAACTTAATATTTTACTGTCTCAGCTACAAAGATCATCCTCACAGAAACTTACAAGCATTTTTGATGCATTAGTCCAGAGTTGTGTACCAGTTAGAATAGATAATAACTTGAAATTTTCATTCAAATTTGAATCCTACAGTTTTTCTCGATTGCTTAAACACATTTGTCCACTCTGACATCACATTTTCAAAACAGTTATCACACAGGCTAAAACTGAAGCTCACTGGCCAAAATGACTAATTTTGTTTGCAAAATGCTCTAACACTCACGAAACATTAAAAACTTGCAACATAAGCAAATATTTCCATCAAACACCACAACTTGTGGTCAAATTAATATATTCTTTCAATCAATCATTACACAATGGACAACAAAATACAAAATACAGCTATCAATATGAAATATATGATACTTTTCAAACTCAGAAATGCTGAATACTGTGAAAAAAGCAGCCAAAGGAAACTTATGGGTGGAAAGAGTTGAAATACTCAGAACTTCACATTTAGTCCATTCGTTCCTGACGATTATGCCACAGGTTCTCATCAACATCGCATTGGATGTTTTCCCTTGCAATGCACCGAGGGAAATACCTCCTTGCATGGCGTATCCATCCCTAGAAGTCCTCTGCACCTATTGCCAGGCAACCAGCATTCATTTCTTCCAGGAGGGACATCTGCTCATATGGCCGGTGATCATACACCTTCCATCTCCAAGCAGAGAAGAACTCCTCAATTGGGTTCAGAAAAGGAGAGTATGAAGGGAGGAATTGTATCATACGGGGCTGTGCTACAAACCATTCATTCACAAGGCGAGAGTGGTGGAAGGCAACATTGTCCCAAATGATGACAAACAGTGTCATGCCAGGCCTCAACAGCCCTCTCTCTTCGGGTGGAACCAGTCTTTCACTCAGTGCATCAAGAAATGTGATGAGGCGTTCTGTATTGTATGGGCCGATAGTTGGTATGTGGCAAGGGACACCATCATTGGAGATGGCAGCACACATGGTGATATTGGCGCCCCCCTGACCTGGCACTGTAACAGTGGCCCTCTGCCCAATGATGTTCCTCCTGCGTCTCCTCACTTTACAGAGGTTGAAGCCGGCTTCATCCACATACATTTATTTGTGATGTGCCCCTTCAGCTTCAAGCTCCATTATTCTCTAAGAAAAAAGCAAATTCATAAAGCAAATTATTCCAGTTGCATTTAACTGTATGGTATAACAAGGCATTACAATAACAAATCCGTACCTGCACATACTGGAATTTTGCCTCCTTCACGATGTCAGAGTTTCTTTGGAATGGAACTCTGTACAGCTGCTTCATTCTGACATGGTTTCGTTTAAGGACTCTATCAATAGCTGCAAAACTCACACTGTTGATATTTCTAAATGCTCCCTGATCTGCAATTACTGCTGCCTGGATTTCATGCAGTCTGATCGCATTGTTTGCCATGACCATATCTACAATGGCAGCCTCCTGTTCAACACTAAATATCTTTCCTCTGCCACCAGTGTGTGGTAGTGTGTGGATTCTATAAAGTAAAAGCAAAAAGCATGTCAAAATTGACATTATGACACATAAATGGGATTGATGAAACATCTGCATTACTGTAGACACAGTTTGTTCTGCCAACAGGGCAATACAGTAAAGCTGAAATACACAGTGGTATACAGTAACATTGTGACTTACCTGTTCTCATTCCGAAAAAGCCTGACAATAGATGCCACAGTGCTCCGACTCAGAATGGGCTGGACCCTTTGTGCCATGATTGATGACATAGTCAATAATTGTTGCCCGAATTTCATTTGAAACTTTTTCTCCTCTTGCTGTGGCTCCTCCATCACGCATGCAAACTCCTCTTCCTCGGGCCCCTCTGCCATGGCCTCTTCTGTGCCTTTGGCCTCTTTGATCCATGCTTGCAAATAGCAACACAGAGGTGGCATGGATGAGGTCTGATTGCTGATTAAAGAGTTGTGCAAACGAGTTTCACACAGGTGCATTAGAGATTCATAATTAAGCAAGTACTATCTATCAGCTGTGAATAGATGTTTTCCTTTTGTTCAACACAGTTAATCCAATAGAGTTTGGGGTCTTTCAGTAAGATCTGTGGTAAATGTTTTGACAAAGGGTGTGAAAAATGTGTGAAACAAATGAAAAAGTGTTAAGACATTTGCAAGAGAAGACTTCTGCTGTGCTAAGAAGGTGATGATGAAGATCAAGTGGATCCCAGTTTCATTAAGCGTGTCTTAGCAAATGAGAAAAACTGTAATAGACCTTATTCACAACACTGACATCCTTGATTTTTATCGGGAATGACATTGAGGCTGTGAGGGAAAGAACTGCCGTCTCTTCAATGGACTGCACTGCAGGTTAAAATGTTTTTTGGATCGTTCTCTGGACAAAATATTGAAAAAATATTTTTCCAAGAACATTAAGTAGACAAAAAACTCCAGACAACATGAGTTGTGGAAAATCAAATGGGGTCGAGGAGCTTTATACAGTTTTATACAATGCGTGCCATTGAAGAGACTGTAAGTCTATCCCTCACAGCCTCGTTTTCATTCCTGTTAAAAATCAAAGATGGCGCTAGCATGAATAGGGTATACTGAGTTATAAAGCAGGATGAGCAATTGTAATTTGTATTTACTAGAATTAAAATAGAATGAAATGTAGGTAAATGCATATACCTGCTGTAATTTTAGTTTTTAATAATACATTTAATTCTTCATTTGTAATACATTTTTATTATTCAAAACCAACGTTTTAAAATGCCGGCTAGGGCCTATATATATTTACATTTGCATTTATTAATTTGGCAGATGCTTTTATCCAAAGCGACTTACAAAAGAGAAATACATTATAAGCTAATCATCTTAAGGAGACAGTTGTACGAAAAGTGCTGTATTACAAAGTTTCACTAGCATCAGAATAGTAGTATTCAAGACAGAATAAAAGGCAACAATAATTATTTTTTATTTTTTATTTTTTTTTTAGTGACTGGTTTTTAGCCGTGTTTTGAAGACAGAGAGCGAGTCAGCCTCATGGATGGAGTTGGGAAGGTCATTCCACCAACGTGGTAAGATGAAACCGAAAGTCCGGGAAAGTGTTTTGGTGCCTCTTTGTGTTGGTACAACAAGACGCCGTTCCTTAGCCGACCGCAGGCTTCTAGTGGGAACGTAGCTCTGCAGAAATGATTTTAGGTATGCTGGAGCAGATCCAGTGACTTTTTTGTATGCCATTATCAGAGCCTTGAATTTGATACATGCATCAACCGGTAGCCAGTGAAGAGAGACAAGGAGTGGTGTAACATGCGCTCTCTTTGGTTCATTAAAGACCAGACGTGCTGCTGCATTCTGGATCATTTGCAGGGGTCTAATTGTGCATACAGGGAGGCCTGCAATGAGAGCGTTACAGTAGTCCAGTCTAGTTATGACAAGTGACTGAAAAAGAAGTTGTGTTTCATGTTCAGAGAGGAAGGGTCTTATCTTCCTGATATTGTAGAGTGTAAATCTACATGATCGTGCTATCTTTGAGATGTGGTCTGTGAAATTGAGTTGGTTATCAATGGTTACCCCTAGATTTCTGACCGTTTTGGAAGGCATTACTGTAGTTGAACCCAGCTGTATGGTGATGTTGTGTTCAACAGCAGGGTTGGTTGGAAAGACAAGGAGCTGAGTCTTGGTGGGTTAAGTTGCAGGTAGTGTTCCTTCATCCAAGCCGAGATGTCTGCCAAACAGGCAGAGATTCGAGTAGTCACCGTGGTGTCGTTGGGCTGGAAAGACAAGTAGAGCTGTGTGTCATTTGCAAGCAGTGGTAACAGAAACCATGTGCCTGAATGATGGGTCCCAGTGATTTTGTGTATATAGAGAAGAGAAGTGGCCCAAGCACTGAGCCCTGAGGTAACCCAGTAAGTAGCTGACGTGACTTGGACACCTCTCCTCTCCAGGCTTCCTTGAAGGACCTACCTGAGAGATAGGAATTAAACCAGTCAAGCACAGTTCCTGTGATGCCCAGAGTAGAGAGGGCAGAGAGTAGTATCTGATGGTTGACTGTGTCAAAGGCTGCAGAAAGGTCCAGTAGAATCAGGACGGATGATCTGGATCCAGCTTTCGCCTGACTCAGTGACTCAGTGACAGAGAGCAGGGCAGTCTTGGTGGAGTGTCTACTTTTGAAGCCTGACTGATTATCATCCAGCAGCTTGCTCTGTGAGAGAAAGGCAGAGATCTGAGATTTGTAAAGATTGCTGTGTTAATTGTTTTGACAGTATTAAAATTAGAGATGTCTACTGAGGTAAAAAATGTACAGTATTTTAAATACAGGGAATAAATAGGCATTATTAGTTTAAATTAATTATGTAATTAATAATGTTTTGTACTGAACTGTTGAAATTCCTCTGTAGTGTGACTGTGCTGAATTCCTCTTCCTGTCATTAAAATGCAAATCACAATTGAACATCCTGTGGGGCATGGACAATTAAATTCAAGTTCCAAATGAATTGATAGGTAGCCAATTGTTTAAAAACATATTATTATTATTATTTACTATGGCCTATTATTTAAACCTACAATAATAATATTACTACTACTACTTCCTCTACTACTACTACTACTACTACTAATGACGACATCAACAACAACAACAATAATGGTTAATAATATTATAAAATATTATTATGATTGTTAATTATTATTATTATTATATATTATAATAATCATTTTAATAACAAATTATATTATTAATAATAATAATTGATCGATATTTATTATAAATAAATACAAACTATTATCATTATATTATTATTATTAAACAAATTATTATTATAGGTTTAAATAAAAGGTTATTATAAATAAAACACCAACAACAGCAATAATAATGATACTACTACTACTACTACTACTACTACTACTACTACTACTACTAATAATAATAATAATTATTCTTATTATTGTTATTAGTAGTAATTATTATTTGTTTAAACAATATACCATAATAATAATAAAAATACTACTACTACTACTACTACTACAACTAATAATAAAAACAACAACATCAATAATTGCTATTATTAAATAAAAACAACAACAACAATAATAATGGTTAATAATAACTATTTATATTATTGTTGTATATTATTATTATTATTATTAAATCTTATAATAATAATTTTAATAAATTCTATTAATAACAATAATAATTTCTCAATATTAATTATAAATAAATACAAACTATTATTATTATAGCTTTAAATAATATGTCATTATAAATAAAACAACAACAACAGCAATAATAATAATGGTAATAATGAATAATAATAATAACAACAACAAAAATACTTGCTATTATTACTATTCAGTGTTTGGTTTTTAATGTAGATATTACACTTATTGTTAGAAGAATAACAATTCATAATTAATAAATTAGTATATATATATAATTTTTTTTTATTAATGGAAGTCTTTTTTAAAAAGTATTTCTACTGATAGCTTTACACGGGCGCGTTCACGCTGCTTCTCCGCCCTGCTCCTACTCTCTCGCGCGCGTCACCGGCTCCGCATGCTCGATCGAGCCCTCCCGTTGGGCGCAGGCGCGCGCGCTCCGCTCTGGATGATGGATTGTAGGTGATGATGGCGGAAGAGGAGCTCCGCTGAGTTTTCTCTCAGTGTTTTTTTTTTTATTTTTTATAAACACACCCCTATAAGACGCTCGTCAACACATCTCGTCTTTCTCCTCCGTCTCACTCCGAGGGACGATGGGGAATGAAGCCAGCCTCGAAGGAGAGGGACAGCCTGGACAACCGGGAGGCGCTGTCCCCACGGCTGCAGCCCCGGCTTCCATTTCAGCACCGGCGGGCGGTGGACAGCTCCACAAACCGAGCAATGGAGCGCCTGCTGGGGCGATGGGAACCGGACACGGGCCGGGAATGAACAGGTAGCCTAAATAATTTCAACAGCTCCGGGATCATGTCGATTTTATGAATGCAGTGCAATGCTGTGCATTGGATCTAATTCACTGCGTGTAGTTTATTTGGAAGAGAGACTATAGATCAGATCTTGTGTGTACTGAAGAATGTAAGTCGCTATATTGGCCAAATTCAGCCTTTATTGAACTGAAACTCACACCCAATAATATGCATGACATATTTCTAATGCTAGTACTAAACCAAGAGCTACAAAACCTTGATATGTGCATTATAGATCACCACATCATGAGCTGGACTCAAAAGGGTTATTTAATCATAGGGATTGGCTACTTGAGGCATAGCTCTATTTACAAAGAGAAATAATATGCTTGTACATTTAGCCAGTTAGACGAGAGTGTTTTGGTTCTGCATGTAGTGGTGTCATGCCTAGTATGTCTTTCCATTCATTATAGAGGGAGTCTGTGCTTCGATTTCCCATACGCTGTCCCAGAGCGAGCCAGCATGTTTGTTTCTGGTTTATAAAGGATATAGGGTATTTATTATGTGAATGCATGATAAATGAAATGACTTTACCATATGCACACCACATAAATCTTAAATATTGAACGGCATATATTTTAATCTGATGTCCAATATGGTTGGCTATGGAAACAAGGCATGTGCTGATTGTGAGATTTATCCAAATAATGTACTTTGTATTCTTTTATTATGCAGATATATGTATACTTCAACCAGGTTTTGTAGAATAAAGTCAGCATTCTTAAAATAACAAGATGAGATTTTTTACAATGGCAGCCACGCCTGTTAGTGCTGCTATCAAAATGCGTTGGTGCTAAAATCACTCTGTAAAAGACACTCAAGACTTCAATAGGGAGAGCACAAGCATGATAAAATGCTATAGGATTAATAACTGATAAAATTATGACAAGGATCCATGTGACTCATCTGTTACACGTGCTAGTGAACATCTTTCACTCCCTCTCTCGACCCTCTTTCAGTCTCTGCTTCTCTCTCCCTCTACAATTCTTAAATAATGTAATGTGTGAATTGCCCTGTATTCAATGGATTTAGAATACTAAAATATCATGCAATAATTTATGTGAATGCCCATTTTAAGGATGTTTCCCATTCATTTTCTTCATGGGGATTTCAAAATATTCTGTAATAAAGAGTTCTTAACCATGAACCAAACTAAACAGCTCTAAGATGAAGCACGCTTGATTTGACGCTTAAGATGATTAGCTTATAATGTATTCCTCTTTTGTAAGTCAAAGGTACAAGGATGTGTATTTGAATTAATTTTAAGTGGCATTGAACTACTTATCTCAAAGCAATGAGAATGATGTAATTGAAACAAAAATGATGGTTCAGTATAAAAACAATTTAAAATGTTTTCTTTTTTCCCCAAAAATATTCAAATATGTAAATATATAAGTAGTGTGAGAGTGTATGGAGGTTGGATTATGTCATTCGAAAAACTTTATGCACTGAATAGTTTCCATTTACACTTCCACAGTTACAGCGACTTCTCTGATTGGTGGATCTCTCTTTGGAATTATGGGTAGTGTAGTTCTTCCAGGAGTTTGACTATTAAAAAGGAATTATAAAAAATGTATGTTGAAATAACTCTGACTTTTTGTTTCTACATGAGCAAATATCAATGCTTTAAAGTCTCGGCGCTATTGGTAGGTCTGTATTGAAACGCTTATACGTTATTTTATAAAAAGGGGTAATTTCTCTACAGATAAAATGAATAGAATTTTTACTTCCAAAACCCTACTGTTGCACTCTGTATTCCCAGATTTCCTTGTCTCACAAGTATAACTTGTTTTGCATTTTGCACAACTGCATATCAAATGTTTTAAAGTGCAAATACACAGTGTAGCCAACCTGAAAAAATGTATTTACAATGCAATGGTGCCAATAAAATGCATTTGTTGCAGAAGGGTGACCTAGCTGTCTGTGTATTTATGGTCAGGCCTCTCATAGTAAGACAATCTTTTTGATATCAGCATTTTTTCCAGCCTGACTGGTTTGTTCATTAGCTAAAGTTGTATCTGTCTAGAGGTGTAAGAAACATACAGATAAATTTGTAATGTCGCATCGTTACTGCTGCAAGTACTGTCTGTCTGTCTGTGTCTGAGTGGCATAATTTAAAGTCCTGGAATGGGTGTGTAGTTTGTAGTCTTGTGTGTGTGTTAGTTTGAGGAAGAAGCAAACCCACTGAGTATATTAGAAACTCTTGCAGAGAAAACCTTTATTGTTCTCATGGGCCATTCCGAGACTCTCACACTATTTCTGCTGCTGCCAGTGTCGGGATTTTCAACATTCCTCAACCCAGTGACTGCTCATTATTACTATTAATAAATCCTTTGAACTGTTCCTCTGCTCTTGGGTCTGTTTGTCTCACTATCGTTCGTTACAGGTGCCTACAAATGAGCCAAGACCTTGTGTTGAGTTCTTCATGGGCTCATTTGGCTTTGAAATCTTTTTAAACGAGTTTGAAAAGTTTGGCATTATCCTAACCAGAATATTTAAGTTAAAGTGTGTAAAAGTTTAAATTTAATATGCCAACCTAATCTCACAGAATGAACGTTACTATAACCACATTTTTGCAAAATGACTTTTATGTGCCGAATTCTATGTTTTGTTGCAGTTTCCTGGTGAAATTAACACTAGAGGTGCTACAACAGCTGTGCCTTTTATTCACTTTCACACAAATCACAACTACAATGGCTGATTATGAATTTATAAACACTTATTTTTCACACTGTTACTCGCACACTGCTATGTTATGATATCAAAACACTTTTACTACTGTATAACGCATCAGTTGAAAAAGATTTGTATTACTTGTTTTTTAACTTGTACTACAGACTTGCCTACTTTTACACACTTATTTCAATGTGATTAGCTTTTGCGGTAGCTCACCTGATAGAGTGTTGGACTGTGGACTCTGAAGTATGCAGATCGGGACCAGTCAAGCACAGAAGCTGACACGTAAGATGAGAATGTCATAGTAGCGACACGAGATGATGTGGTTGCTTCAGAAAATGTGCTTTTCATTTCTCATTTTGTTTTTGGACACTATCAGATAGGTTTAGGTGTTGGTTTAGGGCAGTGGTTCTCAACCCTGTTCCTGGAGCCCCCCAATACTACACATTTTGGATATCTCCCTAATCAAACACACCTGATTCAACTCATCAGCTCATTAGTGGAGACTCCAAGACCTGAATTGGGTGTGTCAGAAAAGGGAGATATACAAAATATGCAGTTTTAAGGGGGCTTCAGGAACAGGGTTGAGAACCACTGGTTTAGAATAGAGATGTCTGTTTTGTTTACCTCTCATTTCATTTTAGATCACTATTGGTTAGGTTTAGGTTAAAGTTTTTGGTTAGGGAGGTAAATTTTACTCATTAAAACCTTTATGTAATATTCACCTTAAAAACCTTGTCTGATTACGACACCATTTCACTCGCTTTTGGCGCCCCCCGCTGGACATTTCACAGGGAAACTGCAGCGAAACGTGTAATAAGGCACGTAATTGCATTTTGAATTTTATTTGCCACGGTACCATAATTTTCACGAAACCAGTCTGTAATATGCAGAGACAACTACAAGTAAGCCATCCGTAGGTTGATTTCCCTGAAAAGTGTAAACACTGTGGCTCTATTAAAACATTTCTGTATTTGTTTAAGGATCTCGACCAGCCTGACACAGCAGCATTGACTCAACCTATGGCATGAGTTTGGGGCGGGACTATCTGTTTCTTTCCCAACGGTCTAATTCTGGAAGTAAAAATCCCATTCATTTTTTCCAAAGATATAAACTGATTATTAATGATAACTTATAAACTTTTAAAGGCAGACCTACGGTGAGCTCTGAAGTTGTTAATCGATGGTGCTTCTGTTGAAGCCATCAGTCTGTGTTATTTTTGACTTCATTAACTTCTGTAATATAATTTTTTTTTAAATTGTGTTTAAAATCAGAATTCCTGCTGAAGAACTACACTGCCCTTGATCCCGAAGGAGAAAATCCACCAATCAGAGAATCGCGGAAAACAAACTGTGGCAAAAGAGCCCAGCAACTTCCACTTCCACTTCCATGACTCACTGCGACTGACACAACACAGTTGGTCTCCCTTCACTTTCAAACTACTTATATATTTCTGAATATTTTGAGATACACTTTAAATATAGTGATTCTATACTTATAATCAACAACATTAAATCAATAGTTACATCATTCGCAGTGCTTCATGGGTTTGTAGTTTATTCACATAGTCTTGTATCAAATCATGTATTTTTGCTTCAAATCAAAGTCGTGATTCACCTTGGAGCTGGTTGATTCTATTTGATTCTTGGCATAAAACACTTTTATTAAGGGATCCCTATGGATAAAATAAATGGAAAAAATAATTCCAGAAACAAGACTTCTGGAAAAGTGGGCAGGCACTTTTTGCTCTATAGCAGATGGGGGGAGTATTCAGGAAACTTGTTTGTCATCCCTTTTGCAATTCCATTGGGTGACAATATGGCGCAGAAATTCTACACTTCAGCTTAAAACCATTATCATTATTGTGGTGGCTTTATCAACTTGTAAGCCATATTAAACAGTCTGTGTTTCCTTATCAACAGATTGAGCTTTACAAATTGAGTCTTTTGTCATTTTGGTAAGCTATCATTTCAGGAACACAGTTGCTCAAGGACATATGTGAATCCCTGAAATGAGTTTCAGAATAGACATGTCTGAGACATTTACGGAACATAGTGTGTATAATTTTGCCCTAACTCAGAATGTGTCCTTTTGAATGAAGGGCAAAATGAGGTGCCAGAAGCTGTTAGTGTGTTTGCATGTACTATCCAGAGGAATGTGTTGGTGTTGTTGTTGCTATTAATGTAAGAAACATAGAAAGTAGAAATAAGGAGGGATGGAGAGACAGAACAGTGTCTGAAGCTTTATTTCTCAGCAGATGGAAGCAGAGCATTGCTGCCTTAACCACCCAACATCATACTGGTAGAAGGACCTGAATTGTAATGACACAGAAATCTACTAAATGTTCTCGGTGAGCCCAGGGCGATCTTTTAGCTTTCTCCTTATGCTTCCATTCAGATAGAATATAGGGATGCACCCCTGGCCTACATGGTGAAAGGCTAGTTTTAAAAAGGATAACACCATGCCTTTCTAATGCAGACCACTTCCATCATGTGGCACTTAATCTTTAGTTTCATTGTTCCTTTGGCCTTCATATTTGATTGCACCAGCATGGCTACTTTAATAAAAGAGAACAGACACTGCTAATTGAGGGAAGAAAAAAGAGAGACTCTAAAGAAGTTTTCACTAGCACAATCATCATGGAACATCAGTACAGTAATAATAGTGGTTAGTATTGTGGAATAGTGCCCCATACAGGATTATAATGACTCAGACATAAAGTTAGTGCTCCTAGTGGTAGTAAAGTAGTCCATACAGGAATTATTAGACTCTCACTGGGACTTTGGCAACAGTAGGTCGAAATCTCTTCAGCTGAAATTGGTCTGTGCTTACCGAAATTTGAATCACTGCCCCCCAGTGGCCGAAGCTGGAAGTGTTGTTGAAAGTACGGGCACATGTGAGCAAAGGTTTCCGTGTGAAATGTCTAGAGAGGCACCAAAATCGAGTTGATTTCAGTTGTAAATGATGTAATACAGTCAACAGGAATGCATATTTGAACTCTACCCAACTATACACACAAACTCCAACCCCAACACTAAACCTAATTGTCAGTGGAGTAAAAATGTTATCTAAAGCCTTAATTGGGGTAATGGGGTAATGTTATAATTACAAGAACTTCTCCATGATTTGAATCCCTTGCAATTAGACATATCATTTTACAGACTTTTTACAGACTGCACATTCTCACCCCGGTAAGTCTTTTACCTTCTACACCTGGTAAAATAACTCCAGGTCAGTGTCAGGACTTATCTTAGACAAATAACCAATAAGGAGCAATATTTGCCCCCTGGATTTGATTTTCAGGGCCACCTTTATGAGGGCATATGTTTTCTATTCCTATAAAAATGTAATGTCAAATCCTTCAATTTAAGTAATTTGTGAACATAAATTCTCAATCTTTGGAATTATATCTTGTGTTTTATGCAATAATATGCATTCCTAGGCCTAGAATAGAATATGAAGGAACATATCAGATGTTACAGATAAAACACAGAAGACCTCATTATGAAATTTGAAACTTGAAATTTGGGGTCATTTTTGTCACTTTCGGTGGCATTTTCCCCCCTAACCCCCTTTAATTTCTGATCCTGCCCCAAGTTATACTAATCCTGTACAAACTGATATAAGGGTAAATATTACACAATCTCTCATGAGAAATGGAGTTTGTCCGAGATTTTCACACTTTTTTAAGTATGGAGGTACCCGAAGTTCATTTTGTGGTAGTATTGTGTGGAGACGATAAGCCGAAAGAAGCAATTTGAAAACATAAAAAAAAAAAAAAAAAAAACGTAAACCATTTTTCAGAGGATTAAAGCTTGTGGCAACTTTAGGATTCTTTAAGATTCTGTTTGATTCTGTATTAGCTAGCCCAGCCTAGCCTAGCATACAATGTGTGTCTCTTAATAAATAATTGGCCCATAATACTTATATTTAATAAGCTAATCCCTGAAAAAGTAATCAGTTTCAAAATGACGGCATCATGGCAATTTCTACAGACATTGTTTATCCCATCCTAATTGATGTTAAACATTACAAACATCCGCAGTGACAATTACTTAAGAAACACATGCCTGGAGAACTATTCCGGTCAGAATAGGGAAAATGCAACCTCCAAATTGCATTTATCATTGTTTGTGTGAACGCAATTACTTCCTGGTTTCCATGGGACCAGAACCTGTGTCTCTAAGGATGCTGGTACAGTGCACTATCAGTAGAACCACAGGAAAGGATAAATACAATTGAATTGATGCAAAGATGTCTGATGGGAGATGCCGCTTGTCAGTAACTCAGCAGAATGGGGTCGATTTCAGGGTACAGGAACATTTGGTAGCATTATGTCGAGTTCCTGAGTGCTCTACAGAGGGATATAATGCTCCAGACAGTAGTATTAGACTCTACACAGAAGTTTAGTACTCCACAAAGGAGACTGACCAGACAGAGATGAGCCATATTCAGTTTCTCTCAGACTTCACCCGTGTCTGTTCTTCTCTTGTGGAGATGAGCTGACTCCCACTGGTTTTGTATTCTCCTTCTGTCACTCTGTGAGTCATCAGAGGTGTTAACACAGGGAGTGGGGATAGAAGTGAAGGGTACTGCTCAGCGCTACAGATCACAATTAATCTGATCCAACAGACAGGGCTGTCTAGGGCTGCTGTTAGCCCTTTCACGGACTGAAGAGAGAGCAGAGCATCACAGTTAATGTTCAGCTCTGTGCGGTGAAACACTTAAGCCCCTTGTACATGCAATTGTGCCCAATTTAGGAATTTGTTTAGTGCGTAGTAGGATTAAAATCAGACATATTTTCAGCATGCATATAGATTTGATGAATACAAATCAGCATTCTGAGGAAAAATACTTAAGGGAACTAGTGATGGAAATCAACTCTACAAACACAATGTTTCTATCATGGTGAGGAGTTTTCCATAGACTTATATATAGTTTTCTAGCCCAGCAGACAACTTTTGTCATTTTAGATTTTTATGAACACATAATTTGTATGTTAATTAAGCCATTTTCCTCATGGGGAACGTTGTCTGATTGCCACTATATAGGTGATTTCAGGTTTTACTATCCTTTATTATGCTACTATTCTGTGCCTTCTCAAATTTCTGTGCAAAGATGCAGTGCTGCATAAAAGCCAGACTAAATTATGCCTGCTCTGACCCACCTCAGCCTCTAGTATCAAAGGCAGTTCTGATAACAGCCTTAAAAAAAAATTTCATGATAGAGCCTATATTTTATATTTTATAGTGTCACATTTAAATATATAATGTATGTGTAAAGTATAATGAATATATTTTTCATTCATTTCATAGTTCTACATTCATATTTTTATATTTGAAACATTAATCACATAACATTATTAATGCAATTGTAATTGCTGTGTAATTGCATTCATGCCACCTCTGAGTAGCATTAAACAGCCTATGTAAATACAAATTTTCTTGGTAAATATATATATATATATATATATATATATATATATGCCACTTCAGATGCAGCTTCTGTGCCACTTTTGCAGTGTAAAGATGGCTTTAATGAGGACACACCAAAGACATTTTTATATAATGCTAATTACTTTAGACTAATTATAATCTGACCCCTTAAATAATACTTTTGCATTTAACAACAACAACAACAACAACAAGTTTTGACCTTACTTATAAATCACATTTCCCATTGAGGACAACCATGGATGTTACTAAAGGAAGGTTTTGTCAGATTTAGCTCACTTCTGGGGACAATTGTGTCCTCAAAATGTCAGTAAACACAGACACACACCCATTTGTATAAGATCTCTTTATATTTCTCTCTTTCTATCCAATCAGACACACAGTCTGGTTTAGATGTAGAAAAAAATGTATCCCCTGAGGGTGCAATGTTTAAAATTCTATCCAAAAATTCTGCTTCTATCTTGAAAATTACCACTAAAAGGTACAAAGATTTCCAGGTTGAAAACAGCAGAGTAGAAAATTCCAATCAACACTCAATTATGTTTATTTCATTCATGAATAATTACCTGAGCACTAGATAGTGTCAAATGTCAATTGTCACGTTTATTTATAAAGCACAATTTATACAACAGCCATTGACCAATGTGCTGTACAATACTGATTATGAAAGACACACATGATCAGACAGAAGATAAACATCTTAAAAACAGAGCACTATGAATGATTAAAAGCCAATGAAAACAAATTAGTTTTTAGCAGTGATTTAAAAACAGGTAATGTCTGAGCAGTTCTTATATGCACGGGTAGACTGTTCCAAAGCCTGGGACAAGTGACCGCAAAGGAGCGATCATCACTGTTTCAGTCTAGACCTAGGGACAATAAGCAGTCTTTGAGTACCTGATCTAAGAGATCTAGAGGGGTTATGAGGATGAAGTAGTTCTGAAAGGTAGCTTGGTGCAGAGTTGTTCAGTGATTTGTAGACAAAAACTAGGATTTTAAAATCAACTCTAAATCTGACCGGCAATCAGTGAAGAGATGCTAATATCGCTGTAATGTGTTCACATTTGCGTCTGCCCTTTAAGAGTCTAGCAGCGGCATTTTGGACCATTTGTAAACGTGCCAGGCTTGATGAATTAAGTCCAGAGTAGAGCGAATTACAATAGTCCAACCGTGAGGAGATAAAAGCATGTATCACTCTTTCCAAGTCTTTAAATGAAAGAAAGGCTTTACTTTGGTTAGTAGTTTCAATTGAAAAAAGCTTGATCTGACAACTGAGTTCATTTGTTTAGCTAATTTAAGGCCGCTGTCAAATAAGAAACCCAGGTTCTTCACACATGATTTAGTATGAGCAGCAAGGGGACCTAAATTAAAATTATGGGTGGTGATACCATCAGTCGTCCCAAACATGAAACAATTTCAGTTTTATTTTTATTTAAGTTTAAGAAATTCAGAGACAACCATGCTTTTACATCTTCTAAGCATGCCAAAAGAGGTTCAAGTGCATTTTTGTCAGTATGTTTCAAAGGCAAATAAATTTGGGTGTCGTCAGCATAACAGTGGAAGGACACACTATGTTTATTAAAAATAGAGCCGATAGGTATTAGATATAATGAAAACAAGACAGGAGCAAGAATGGAGCCTTGAGGTACCCCCCACTGGAGATGGGCTGCTGAGGATGAGTCGTTTCCAAGGCTAATAGAGGACACCCCTAATAATAATTATTAGGAGTACATGATTCAGTTAATGAGACAATCAGTCATCACAAACACAATGATTCTTTGATTAAACAATTTAGTTGGTATCAAATCACATTATTCTGGTCGCTTATGTTCAAATTTGGAACCTCTTGTGAGATACATGTTAGTCTCTAGTTAGCAAACGATTTTAGACCATCATGATCACATGGGAAGTCGGCATGCTGTTTCCGAAAGTTCCGGTACCCTAGGATCAGCAACAGTATGCCGACTCACTGACATACCCTATCTCTTATCGGACATATTTGCAGCTGAAAACAATTCTCTTTACAACTGGCTTCTGGTGATCTCTCCTGGATATAAATGGTTGTCACACTTGTTTATTTGCTCTAAAACACTTACTGCTTTAGCCTCTGGGGGCAGTATTTTAAAACTCAGTCAGCGTATACCGATTTAGGCTAAAGAAAAATTGGCACACACTTCCCGATTTTTGTGTGAGATAGGCTGCATCACAATTTGCATACTATCTGCCCTATGCAATGCGAGATTTAGATTAGTACTGTACGGCAAAGGTGCACAGAGGGTATACTTTTTCTTGTGAATTTTTTGTGTATCAATGCATGTTTTGGGGCAAATATTGCCCACAAACCCTCCTAAAAAGGAGCTTGTGTCCATTCTCTTTTGACTTTTTTATTTGTATAAAATGGCAAGTAAAGTGAAGTTTTGAAATGTATTAATCTCAGAACTAGATGCTAAATGCTAACGCTAACAATGCAAACCAAACACACTGCGTAAAAAGGGCTGTCTGGTACTTTCTTTTAAAAGTCTTTAGCTCTGAGAAATTTGAGCTTTTAGAATTTTATAGTTACATACTGGTCTTGTCTGACTTCAGAGCACAAACGGTGCAAGTTCTGTTTTAGCATTGTGTGAGACTAGCCTCTGTGTATCGAATGAAGCTGAGGCAAAGTGAAGATTGTTTTCTCTCTCCAGATCTCTTTTTATAGCCTTCAGGATTTCAGCAAAGATATATTCAACAACTTATTGGTAATACTGTATCTCGGAATATCTCAGGGTGGAAACCTCCTCAAGTTTTAATAAAGTTTATATACAGAGATGATGAAATGCTTGCTGGAGAACACTGTCGACTGCATGAAGTTTAATACTTATGGTTTAGGGTTTGAATAAACCCTTAAAGGTGCTATATGTAATATTTTTACTGTATTAACTCATAAAATGAACATAATATGTCATTAGAGAATTAGGAAACATGCTAAGTTGAAATACTGGCTTCTCCGATAACAATGCTACAGCCAGTATATTCTACTTCGCAGTTTCCATTCCGGGCCGGAATTTCTGTTTATGG
The DNA here is from genome assembly GCF_019703515.2 of Myxocyprinus asiaticus. Taxonomy (NCBI): domain Eukaryota; kingdom Metazoa; phylum Chordata; class Actinopteri; order Cypriniformes; family Catostomidae; genus Myxocyprinus; species Myxocyprinus asiaticus. Next base: position 35,281,898 of record NC_059380.1, on the reverse strand, counting down.
TTTGGCCTGTGTGATTCCGCCCACTGCCCACTCACCAATAATATTTCGACACCGCCGGGTTGCCAGATTTGAACAAGTTTGCAGGCAAACAACACTGCGTGCTGCAGCCATGGAAGACAGCAAACGAACTGGATCAGAGATAACAGATTCCACCCGACTTAAAAAGCCTCGCCATCCGTCTAAAAATCACCATGGCCAGAGACGTAGTAAAACAAGGATAAATATCAGAGATGCCTTTGGAAGATGGAGCTTAAAGCCTAGAAATCCTTTAAAACGGATGCTGAGTTGACTTATTTGCGTGTCAACATTCTGGCAATCCGCATGAGTTTTGAGTCTGGGGCAGGGCAGACAACTCTCCAATATTTTGAATTTGGACTGCAGTACCCATTTCAAATGCTTGTTGTCAATCTTACATATAGCACCTTTAAGGCCCCAGCACACTTACGGAGATGTTCTTCTTTCAGAGGTAAAAAGAAGTTTGAAACAACTGAGCAACGACAAACTCCTTTATAGCTACATTTAAAAATGAGGACACTCAAGATGACATGTAAATCATCAACTAATATGACATTAAAATGTGTTATCAATGACTTCATGCCTCGTTCTATAGAATTCACATGAGATCAGTAAACGAAACTGTATTAACTACTCAATAATGATTTAAAGTAACATATGTGCACTAGATAATGTGTAATTTATTATATTTACTTTCCTCATTCATGGCGCTAACATGCTAATGCTATATTCTGCTGTAATATCCGCCGATTACACTCTGTTATTGTAATTTATGATGGCACTGATACTACTGCAAAAATGGGTGCATAAAAGAGCGTTAATGGGTTGAATACAAACAAAGAATTATGATATGGCATGATATGGCATATCTGACTTTGGACAGTGGTGTGAATGGCGTTCGCTGCAGAAGGCATGAGTGAAGTGAAGCAGCATATCAAACAAAAGAGTGAATGCGCACTTAAAAGTGTTTGAGTAAATTGAATTCCTTTTGTAGACTAATAAAAAAATAATAATAAAAAAAAAACATGACATGTTGTTGGACAATGTCTCTACACGAACGATCGTACAGATGTTGGTATTTTGTTCGCTTATAACTCTGCAAGTTATGTTGACTGATATTAACTGACTAAATGCAATTTAGTTGTCAGCCTCAAAGTAGTTGGAGCTCCAGGTCACACCTACCGATGAAGTGGACCAATGGCAATAAGGTCTGTAGTAGTAGCCTGTAAGAAGTTTTCCTAAAATTTCGCCCTGGCAAGCTCTTAAGAACAACCAAAATAAACTCTAAAACACCTTCTTTTTGGCCAGATTTTGTTCTAAATGTTGTCAGACCCGTTTGTTCTTTGATTTCTTAGGAAGTGTGCAGGGGCCTTTAACCTTAAGTATGAGCAATTGTAATAGCGATATTACTTACCAAACACCACAATACAACTCAAAGGCTCCAATTATGAATGTGAAAGTAAAACCTTTTTTATCTTTTCAGGCATATGATAATCTTTCATTTTATAGTTTATAGTTTCATAAACATATCGGTTTGCATCACTGTAAAGACAGGAGTATTATTTGATACCATCAGGCCAGTCAATAGTCATTATCACTGAACAGAATGTGTAAAATGTGCTGCAAAACTCATAATAACTTTCTAATGCCTCAAGAGTACCATCTGTAATTACTGATACAGAGCCAGTCAAGCATTAGCAATTCACTCTTGAGTCACAGTGGTTGGAAACGTATGGAGCTGACACTTAAAATCAACATGAAATGTGTGTATAGTGTAAATGCAAACGTTTATCCATCAGGAATTGATTAGATTGATCTGATTTTTATGTTGACCTTAAAGGTGAATGTAACAGGGTAACAGGGAAAGGAGGAGGCGAGAACCGGACGAAGCATCAAAGTAATATTTACTGCCTGCCGGCAGGTCTTCCCCGCCTTCTCGGACCTGGGAGGGAGACAAGGGGAGGGAAAAGCAACAAAAAAAAAGAGAGGGAAAGGCCAACATGGAGCGACAGCAGGAGAGAGAAAGGAGAGAGAGAAAAAAAACTTATGCCGGTTCCCAGACATGCCGTCGCTTGGTCCTCGATCACTCCTCCACCCTCTGGCGGACAACGGCTGCTCCCACCCAGGCTGACCGGAGCCAGTCCTCCGACCCCTGGTGGACAAAACGTCACTCCGTATTTCGGTGGCCGGTAGGGAACTCCTCCACCCCTGGCAGCGGCTCTACCACTCCAGGTGGTCGGGAGCGAGCCCCTCCTCCGCTCGCGGATAGCGGCCGTTCTTCCGACCCAGCTGCGTTTTGGCGGATGATAGGGAACTCCTCCACCCCTGGCAGCGGCCCCACCGCTCCAGGCGGCCAGCAGTGAGCCCCTCCTCCCCTCGCGGACGGCGGGTGTTCCTCCGAGTAGCAACTCCTCCGTCCCCTGGCGGATGGCCGCGGCTGCTCCTTTAGGGTGGATGGTAGTGGGGAGGACTCTACGACGGTGCATCCCTCCTCCTTCCTGGGCTTCGGCACCAATGTAACAGGGTAACAGGGAAAGGAGGATGCAAGAACCAGATGAAGAATCAAAGTAATAATTAATTAAACAAAAACACACAAACATAAACACATACCGGGCAGCTGCCTGTAGCTCTCTCTCTCCCGAACCTCCACCTCCGGCGGACTTTATCCCTCTCGTCGGCTTGATTAGCCTGATTAGGGGCCGGGCGTGCATCATCACGGCCCGGCCCCGCCCCACCCCACCCTCCTCCTTGCCACAGTGAAGTAGATATCAGTAATAGTGAAAATGCTAATTCTTGATATCAGTACTTAGGTTTGCACTAGCAGAAATGCCAATTCTTGATGTCAAAAATGAAGTCATTAATAGCAGAAATACCCTTTTTTTAAAATCAAAAATAGAGCGGAATGAAGTGTGTCATTTTGCTTAAACTATCCAGTTAATGTTTAGATGTGCCACAGTGTTTACACTCTTAAGAAAATCAGCCTATGAATGGCTAACTTATAGTTCTCTGCACATCAAACTGGGATCAGAGCAAGTCGTTTAACATTGAAAAAATGACACATTTCACCTTTTAAATATGCTGAAAGATTATTATTGTGCCCAAGTATAGTACTTGTAAGTACATGCTAAGTAAGTACATAGTACTTTCCACCTAAGCCAATCTGTTGCAAAGGCAATATAGTGTGTAAATTCTGAAAGAACTCTGCAACCCTTGTTGAGCAGAGATTATATTTCTCTGCAGAAAATAAAGCTGACCCTGAAATAATTAACTTTTCTCCTATTGCAGAGCTTCTCAGTTTATTCAGACACTAGTAATGGGTTTAGACTGGCGATGTGGCCTATTTTAGGACGCCAAAGTTTCACTGGAAGTTTTAGGCCAAATATAATGAGGGACCAGGTGCTGCATATATTCCTGGACAGACAACAGAGCAAGCCAAGCATAGCCACACACACATACACACACACACACACACACACACCCTTGTCTGAGTCTGACTCACTTACTGTGAAACCAGCAATTTTAGTTCTTGCACACTTTTTTCTTTCTCCACTGAATCTGACAGAGGAAGTGTATGCATTTGAAGTGTCTTATATGTGCGTTTGAGGCTTTGTGTGTGTATCCTCGCACTTGTGTGTTAGCTGGCCCTCTGGAGACGTTGTTATGACCATAGAGAAAGCTTAGACTCTTTTCTAATTGCTCACTTATCCCAGTGCCAACATGAGGAAGACAGAGAAAGAGAAAATCATTACTGCTGTTGACGTGTGATAAAAGACCTCGGCAAAACACAGAGTAGCAGAAAGTTGTCACAAATAGGCAACTTTATAGGCAACTTGGGAACTTAAAATAGAGAAAAAGAGACCAAGAAAAGGTTCAGCAGAAACTTAAGCAAGAGGTAGAAAGAAGTCTGGTGTTAATTCAACATTAGGTCTTAACTGAAAAAGAAAAGAAATGTGAGAAAGCAAAAAGAAACAAATGTAGAATACAGTACATAAAATTTAATTGCTGTCCATTATGTATAAGTACTGTTAGATGTTGTGAAATGAAAATGAATTATGCCATTACTTACTCATCCTGATGTTGTTCCAAACTCATATGACAATCAATAAGAAGAGATTTTCCATATAACAAAATTTTCAGCTCTGCGTAACTGCATATGATGAGAAAGGTTGATGTTAGGAACTTTCAAACTTAAGCTAATTAATGTGGATGTGGTGTAGGCCAATACAGTCAACATGACCACACGGGAAATTGACATGTAGCTTCTGAAATCAAAGATTTCTGCATCAGTTCAAATCTAATCACATTTCCGTCTAGCATTACTGATGTGAGAGCAACCTCCAAGACACTGTTTCTGGTCCTGTGGGAACCAGGAAGTATGTATAGTATTGTTTTCATAAACAATAGTGAGTGCGATTCGGAGGTTGCATTTTGTCTTTTAGGTTTAGTGTTGGGGTTTGGGTTAGGGTGTAGAGTTAAATAAAATATGCATTCCTGTTGACTGGATTACAAAAACTACAACTGGCTTTTGCCGCCATTCTGTAGACATTTCACTCAGAAACTGAAGCTCACATGTGTGTATTTGTTAAACAATAATTCCAGCTTCTGCCACTGGGGGCAGTGATTCGAATTTTGGTAAGATCAGACCTACTTAAACAGCAAACCTTTCAACCTATTGTTGCCGAATTTAAAGTGTGATCAGTCTGAAACAGTTATGAAAAATATATCCTTCATGGCACACGTCTTAAACAGAGGTTGCGCTAGAAAAACTCTTTATCCATCTTGTTTTCATTGTACTAAGACTACATTCAGGGGCATAGCATCCATTATAAAGGTGTATACATGACAGTGGACAGGCCTATATGATAGATTTTTTTTTTTTAAACCCAAATGCAAATCTGGTGAAACTAATAAATTCTAGGTTGAAGTTCTACCTGTCAATCAACTGCTGTGCTAAAACAAGATTTTTAAACTATGCTGGTTATGTGTGGCTTTCAAAAGGAAATAATCATTCAATTGAAAAATATGAAAAATAACTTCTACAGTGTGCTGAATAATGACATTTATTGTCACAGATGAGAAGCACAAACATCTGAAGTTCAGTTAATTCAGGTACAAATTTCTGCTCTAAACATCATGTTTGCACATAGATTAAATGCAAGGATAATTGGTAGAAACTATGCGCCACTGTTTTCAAGATTGCTTTATGTTGTTATACTTTTTTTGTTCTTTATTATCATGTAAGGTACTGACGTGATGATTGATGCAGTAATGAAATCAGAGACCCTCTCCTCAAAATCCGAATGCAGCTGGACAAAAGAGATGCAGAGAATTTTCGGTTAATTCCCTTCATCTTTAAAAAAGGCATCTATTTCAGCATCTTTTTTTATTTCTTGGGTAATTATAATGTTTTGGAAAGGGTTCAACATTTGGAAGAGCTTTAGTCATGTCAGTTTTGAGATTAACATCATTTTTGTTGATCACGGTTTGAAAAGAGGCAATTTTTTATTTATTTTTTTATTTTTTGAAATGGCAATAAATAGCTCATTAGAGAATATTGATTAAATGCTCAAGCATTTTCACAGCTGTTATGCGAACTGTGTTCTCCAAAAATGTGAAAGAAAAGTGCTTATAAAAACACAATCTTGCTGCAAGGAAGACGACAAAATGATAAAACCAACAATCTCTTGTGGAAGGTGTGATTTTTTTTTTTTTTTGCACTCTCTGAGCGAAAAGCTGTTGTTCCATTTAAAATGGTTCTATTTAAATGAATTCTTTGAATGTTACTTTCAGTCACCTGAGAGATAACCTTCATGGTCAATTTCTGCTTCCTGTCATCCAACCATTTTGCTTGCTTTTTCCAAACTGTCAGAGAGTCAGAGCAACTACAAAATACTCTGTTAGATTCATCGTTAAATTTATGTTTCTCTGTCTGTTATCTGATATTTTACATTATACATTAATTTTAATGAAAATAGTTAAACGAATGCCCATAGAAAAGAAACATCACACAAGAGATCTCTTTTAATATTTCAGTTGATTCTCTTTGACAGAAATGACATTAAATAACAGGCAAATGGAGACCGTTGCTTTACTTTTGCTGTCTCCTGCTGATTTTTCTTTTGAGAAAAAGACTCTGCGTATGTCTCCTCAAGGCTTTCAAATGCGACTTACATATTACATCAGAGGCTGTGGTAATTCTCCATCTTTTAGTAAATTTTAAAAACACTGATGGATAATTCAAATGGTTTCCATCACTATGACATTCAGGGTTTTTCCTTAATTGAAATTATTTTTTGGCAGCTTACAAAGCTTAAATGGATAGTTCACCCAAAAATGAAAACTATCTCATCATTTTCTCACCCTCATGCCAATCCAGATGTGTCTGACTTTCTTTCTTCTGCTGAACACAAATGAAGATTTTTAGATGAATATTTCAGCTCTGTAGGTCCATACAATGCAAGTGAATGGTGACCAAAACTTTGAAGCTCCAAAAGCAACAGCATAAAAGTAATCCATAGGACTCCAGTGGTTTAATCCATGTCTTCAGAAGCAATATGATAGTTGTGGGTGAGAAACAGATCAGTATTTAAGTCCTTTTTTACTATAAATCTACACTTTCACATTTTTCTTCTTTTGTAATAAAAGATTTTTATTGCAAGATCTTTTGTAATAAAATTTCTTCTTTTGTTGTAAAATACAACTTAAATATTCTTATATATATATATATACTGTATACATATATGCTGTATATATAATATATATAAATATAAATACCATTTTAGAATGTGCTTTCATTGATCTGATCACGATCTGATCACAGTGAGTCTTGGTGCATTTACATCTGTCATTTAATGTGGTCAAGTGCTATCCGATAGCGATCCGTTATAACTCTTTCTGTATGTCAACAATTGTCTCAATTGTTTCTATATTCTATGTCTCAGTAGAAATTGGTGTTAAAACATCACAAAGTTGATGCTTAAATGAATCTGACATCTACATTAATTTTCTTGAGTTAAGATCTGAGCAAGAAAGCCTAAGGGCATCCACTCCAGTAGCCATCATTTAGTCTTTTTGCCACTATTCAGCCTCTGTTCTGTGTCAAAGTTCAAGAATGACCATTTCTGACATGTAAATATGCTCAGTTGAAGAGCAAACCTCTGTCACCTCCTTGTGTATATAACTTTCCACATATATAATTGCCAGTTTTTGGTTGGATCCCTTTTGGTCCGTCTGCCTGTTTCAGATTGTACCCCGCTGTATTGATCTTTATTTCTATTCTCATTTAAACTACTCAGGACATTGTGGCACAAAGCTCTTTAAATCTCCTCTCGTGAATCCCCTAGGAAGATGGATTCAACAAAATGTGCAGCTATCAGTAGTACCAAATGCATGCCACACTATTCACACAGCAATGTCTTTCTTTTTCCACAGTATCCAAGGCAAACCTAATCAGACAGACCCGAGCATGGGCCCCAAACCGGGGGGTCCACCGGGTACGGGACCTGGTCCCGGAGGCCCGACGCAGCCCCAGGGACCCGGTTTGGGCCAAACTCCCCGAAAGAACCTCCAGGTGGATGTGAGCAGTAGCAGAAGCGGTCATTCGCCCGCTGTTTCGCCAGGGGCCAGCGCACCAACCTCGCCCTACTCTTTGCCCCAGATCGCACCCATGCCCAGCAGTAAGCTCTGCCCAGTGTGCAAGAGCGCAGATCTGACAGGCACTACGGAAGGCCAGCCAAACTACAATACCTGCACGCAGTGTCGCTCCATGGTGTGCAACCAATGCGGATTTAACCCTAACCCGCACCTCACTGAGGTAAGTTGATCAAAGATCACAGGCATCAGGGAGTTATAATCTTGTAATGCATATGTTGCATCTTACTTTTATTTTCTTGGATGCAATGCATGTTCACTCAACTCAGTTCATGTTCACTCAGCCTATTTATGGATCCTTGGATTTAAATTCAAGTCTCTTACATCTTTACTTCCCAATTAAAGATTTTCTCTAAATTTATTGTGTATTGAATTGTGCTTCCTTTGTGAAAAATGGCTATTTAAGACATCTAAAAAACAGCAAAAATCGCAACTTTTGTCACAGTTTCCTAGTGAAATGAACACTAGAGGCGCTACAACAACTGTGCGTTTTATTCACTTTCACACAAATCTACAACGGCTGATTATGACTTTATAAACACTTATTTTTCTCACACTCTCAAACATTTTTTACTCACACATTGCTGTGTTATGATATAGAAACACTCTTGCTATAACGCATCATTTGAAATACAGTACATTTTAACGCTTGTATTACAGACTCACCTACATTCATACACTTATTTCAGTGTGATTTGCTTCTGCGGTAGCTCACCTGATAGAGTGTTGAACTTTGGACTCAATTCGAGACCAGTCAAGTGCACAAGCTGACACGTGAGATGAGAGTTTCATAGAAGCGACACAAGATGACGTTGTCCCTTAGGCAAATGTGCTTTTCATTTCTCATTTTGTTTTTGGATGCTCTCGGTTAGGTTTAGGCGTTTAAGGGTGAGAATGTTTTGTTTACTTCTATTTTGATTTTAGATCACTATTGGTTAGGTTTAGGTTAAAGACTTAGGCTAGGGAGGTATGTTTTACTCATTAAAATCTCCCTCTAATATTCACCTAAAAACCTTGTCTGATTACAAAACCATTTCACACGCTTTTGGCGCCCCCCGCTGGACATTTCACTGGGAAACTGTAGCCGAACGTGTAATAAGGCATGTAATTTTGCTTTGCAAATAAAATATTACTTGCATATGACAGGTACTAGTAAGGGATTGTTCACTTTGGGTTTGGGCCTGGAATGCTGTCAGGACATGTTGCACGCTGGATTCGAAACTGTGTCACCCAAATGAGCACCACAGCTTAATGCTCCAGGAACTTGTGGGCTAAACGCTACACATTGACTCTGATACTGATGTCTTTTTAGGCATTATATATTCTGATAAATCACATTTCAGGCATATTTAGTGTTCTGAAAGAAGAGTTTGGGCCATCAGATACACTTACAATTCAACGCAGATATTTTGAGAAAGAACAGTTCTATCAGGAAGACTTGCAGACTTGAGTGAAATTTAAGATGACATTTATTTGATGAATATAAAACAGAAATGTAATGTCTCTCTTTGGCGTAAGCCCCGTCTGGCGGTCCGAAGAAGTTGTTCTCGGAACCGTCATATCCTGCCGGAGATAGGAAGCAGGCACAAGGAGCCTACCCCCTTGCAGGACAGGACTTGACTGGTGGTGGTGGGGTGGTGGAGGTTGCCGTGTTAGCACACTGAAATAGCAATGTGACAGATTGTGAGCAGACTTATAAAGCAATGGCTTACATGTGATTGGCTAGGAGTTACCTAGCTAATGATGCAGTGATGTACAACTGCTAGTCTTCCTGCTAGAACTACGCTGCGCTTACATTTCCAGGCATATATTGTAATTGTGGCCTAAGAGAGTATCTCCAAACAATGATGTGTGATACAACAGCAGTAAAAAGAGGGAAAGAGAAAGAGAGGGAACAGTACACTTAGCAAAGAAGAAGTGGTGATTTTCTTGATCAGAAGCACTGTGTTAATCAGAGTTGTTCTGCTGCCGGTAGAGTTTTGGAGGAGAAATAAAGAGCTGTGTTAAACAAAAAGCTTTGGGTAATGAATCCTACGCCTGATCTCACCCTCCATCGGGAACATACCCAGGACACACTACACACAACCTGTGACTGCTCAAAAGAGCACCCTCTGGGGCGCAGGGCAATGTGTGTATGCTATTCTCTGTGCCGCTGCGTGTAGGATGCAACGGAAAGAGCGAGCCAGTGTTCAAAGATGCGTGTGGGAGAGCGAAAGGCCATGCGGCTGAGCTTGTGAGGGTGAGATTGTTTCAGCTTGTCAGAGGAAGTTGCCCGAAGGTGCAAATGGGTTGCAGTGCTTTAAAACCTCCAAGTGAAAATTAGGCAATGGACAGGGGATGGAGAGGAGAGACGGTTGACAGATCACATCAGATTTTCTGGGATTATGTAAAACAAGCACCTGGTTAGTAGCCAAAGGCAGTTTTTAGAGGGGCTACACACTTAGGAAATGTCCTAAACCTGCTTAAAAGTGTGGCTTAAACCAGCCTAAAATGGTTTGCCAACCTGTTTTAACCTAAAAATGCAAAGTCTGTCATCATTTACTCACCCTTATGTTGTTTCAAACCCATATATTCTTTCTTCTGTGGAGCACAAAAGATATTTTGAAGAGAATGTTTACGCTGCTTGTTTACATACAAGCACATACATACTATTAAGCTCTATTAAGGAAAACAACAACAACAACAACAACACCATAAAAGGAAGCCATATGATAGCTTTGTGTCAGGAACAGACTGACATTTTTAATAATTATTCACTGAAAATCTTGCCCTTCACCGTAGGTCTTAAATTTCATTTGCACTTGCTCTAGTGCTAAACGATTAATCAAAATAATTCGTAATTCCAAATATGCTTTATTTTTGTGGACAGAAGAGTGGAGCTTTTCTCTGCATTAAAAGGCCACTGTCAACTTGACAGAAGTCTACCTTCTATGTTCAGCCAAAATAAACGCTTCTGCCAAAATAAAGGCTTAAGGTTTTATCATAGCAATGTCTCATGCAAGATAACAAACTATTACATCAATAATGATATAATGATAATAATAAATAATAAAACTAAATAATATTAATTTCCCCCTCTATTGTTTTTTATTTATGTAGTCTGGCTTTTAAGAGGATACTTGAACAGTATTCAAAATACAGTTATTCTCTCATCATCTATTCACCCTCATGCCATCCCAGATGTGTATAAACTTCTTTCTCCTGCAGAACTCAAATAAAGGTTTTTAGAAGAATATTTCAGCACTGTAGGTCCATACAATTCAAGTGAATGGTGGCCAGAACTTTGAAGTTCAAACAATCACATAAAACCAGCATAAAAGTAATCTATAAGACTCCAGTGGTTAAATCCATGTCTTCTGAAGTGATATGATTGGTGTGGGTGTGAAACAGGTCCTTTTTTTTACTGTAAATCTTTACCTTTGACCAGCCCTGACCAGTAGGTGGCAATATGCATGAAGCATGTGAATCACCAAAAACAAAAGAAGAAGAAGAATGTGGAAGTGAAAGTGAAATTGTAGATTTATAGTAAAAAAGAACTTAAAGAGCATCTATTATGGTTTTTAAATGTTCCTAATTTTGTTTTAAAGGTCTCATACAATAGATTTACATGCATCAAAGGTCAAAAAACACTTTAATTTGCTCATAATTTAAATTGCAGCATTACCTTTTTTTTCCAGTGTCAAAAACGACTCATTCAATGATCTGTTCTAAAGGATTCATTCTAAACTCCTCCTTTCAGAGAGCCTACGCTGCTCTGATTGGTCAGATGTCCCAGTCTGTTGTGATTGGTCTACCGCTTAGTGTAGTGTTTGAGGGCAGGTCAAAGCTGTTCGCGAGCAGCCAAAGAAGACCAGAGGCGGGTTTTTTGTTACCAAATTACTATCACTTTAAATTTGGTCAAAAGGAAACACTTACTAGTAAAAAAAAAAAAAAAAAAAGAAAAAAGTTCATAATTATTATATCGCATTTTATCGCAATTTGATTTTTTGGCCAAATAGCCCTAGCCTGCAATTATATTCAAACTTGCCATGTGGAGAAACATTGCACCAGGATTAATGTCAACAATGCCAATTGTTACATACAATTACTTGAATGTATTTTACGTGTTTCATTACAGATATCGCAACAGTTCCGAGGTGAAATGTCCACTGTGTTGCTAAAAGCCAGTTACATTTTCTCCCAAATGTTAATGCTTTAACGTGTTTTACATTAACAATACATACCTCCCTAAACCTAAACTCACCGATTATGTCATAAAAAACAAATGATGGATGAAAATGCAATTCCTAAAGCAACCACATCATTTTGTGGTGCTTCTATGACACTTTGGGCTCACGTGTCATTGCGCATGCTCATCTGGACCGTACTGTGGTCCTTTGTGTCACAAGTGTAATGCTCTTTCAATTTAGCTACCGCCTAACTTGAATCAGCTTGTAAATATAGTTGGATATGTAATGCAAACATCATGCGTTATAGTAAAAGTGTTTAGGTGTCATAAGATGGCATTGTGTGAGGAACAGTGCAAAAGTGAATTGTTTATGAATGGATAATCTGCTGTTTTCCTTGTGATTTGTGTAAAAAAAAAAAAAAAAAAAAAGATCGTTGTTGTAGCGTCTCTAGTGTTCATTTCACCAGGAAACTGCCACGAAACGTACAATGAGCCACATGTACATAATTTTGCAAAAATGTAGATATAGTAACGTGATTCTTTGAGATGGTGGAAACATTATAAATGCACTATGGACCACAGAATATTTCCCTTTTAATGAGTGTGCACTGTACTATAAATGGCTTTGAAAAAACATCTCGTAAATCACAAGTAACAGTGACATCCAGGCAGTTTAGTCAGTCAGCATGAGGAACGCAGCCGAGAACATGTTAGACATACATTCATCAATGCTCTTCTATCAACTCCACATCCTTCACAAAAGAGTTTGGTGTTAGAAATTTGTTTGGTGCAGTTTTAGGGTCCTGCTGTGTTTCAAATAGACAGGATTGGATTAATTGTGCCCCAGTAGAGCTACACTACAAAGCAGCTGTGAGACTGTCTTGATTTATTTTGATGTTACAGCACATAGCATACAGTACTAAATCAGCAAAAGTGTTTGTTCTAGCTACATGTGACAAAATGAAGGGAAAATTTTGATCTGGAGTGTAATTTCATGGTTTAAGTGTGATAAAAGCAGATGTTTTATGAGCATATGGTTTGAATTACCGGAGTGTTCAGCAAAAATGGGCATGCAGCAGCCTTGGTTAGGCCCAGCTCTGTCTAATAAAAAAACATATTTTATTTCCATATCATTGAAGATAATCCTATTATTGGGTTCTCTTGACAGCAATCCATTTTCCATTGAATTGTCAATCTCTCACTGGACGTGTTCCATTTAGGCTATTTTTACACTTTTTTTCTATGTGCAAATGCATCAGATGGACACTGTTTAAGCATCTTTCTTTGGTTGCATTATGTTTCAGCATCTCGTGCCATAAACTGTGCATTTTTAAAATGCTTGCAAGGTAAAAGTCGGTTGAAACTTTAAAAAATGTGTCTCAAGATCCCTGCATTCTATTATGCTCTGTTGAGCTGTCTTCAAACACAAAAGTGTATCATCTATTTAAGTCTCCTTGCTCTTTTTGTGCTACATGCTCTCTAGGTTTGACAAGGCATGTTGCTTGTACAGACAAAGGAGTTCTAAATAAAGCCCTCTCTTTCCAAAATGTCTGTGGTATAGCCCAAAGCTGAGGCTGCGCTGACTGCCCCCTGCTGACTGCAGAATGCAAAAAAAACATCAAGGCTTATTACAGAATTTACATACTGGACAGGGGGCGTGATTATGTTTATTAATTATTTTTATGCATTATTTTTCATAGAATTAATCACACAAGTTTAATGCATTAAATGAACAACCCTAATCATGATATTTATTGTTATTGACCAATACTTTTGAAAGTATTGGGATTTTCGCTTATATCACCCACCTTTATTATATAGTTGTGGCTGTTGCTTTTGTGTTTGTCTGAGTATTCTGGTGGTAATATTTTGTCCCAGGTGTTTGGTGTAAAGATATCATGTGAAAATTGAACTCTAAATGTCTCTTAGAGAACAATGACAACAGAACCTGAGACAAAAAGCGAGAACAGCTGGTGGAGAGGAAAAAAGAAGGGGATCTGATCACTATGCATCAGACACCTGGAAAGAGAGAGAGAGAAAGATAGAAAGAAAGAAAGAAAGAAAGAAAGAAGAAAGAAACATGACATGGTGGCGACACAACTGAGTGGGATGCAGGAATAAGTAATATACAGACAGTGAAAGAGCAGGGTGGGAAAAGGGGGATGGAATGATAGAAGGAAAGAGAAAGTGGCGCTGACACACTCCAGTAGTCACCCACCAGCGTACAGGGGGTGGTTCCACTCTGCCATTGGCTGATCCTCTATTTATAGATCCTACTCTGTCGCTGCAATTATCTCCCTTTCTTACTGCTAGAGAGAAAGAGTGGAGGATCAGAGAGGAGGAACTGCCCCAGAAGGATGATGGTGGAAAAATGTGGATATGAGAGATTTAAAATGAATTTGGCAGTTAAATTAGCCAAAAATAATTTTGCCTGTGTGGCACACAAGCACTGTGGAATATAAACTTGGGAGAGAAAAAAAGTTCATACTTCTCACCCGTATTACAGTCTAAAATGGTGCCTTCAAATCAAATCAAATCACTTTATTGTCACTCAACCATATACACAAGTGCAATAGTGGGTGAAAGCCTTTGGTGCAGTTCCAAGCAACATAGCAGTCATGACAGTGATAAGACATACTGTATACCAATTTACAATAAACATCAGATTTACACAATCTAATACACATAATTACACACAACACAATATACAAATAATAATACACAACGTACAGTATACAATACACACAATATAGAATACACAGTATACAATAAAAATTATATATATAAATATGCAGTAAGGTTGTATAGTGTTGTATTGACATTCAGGCTGTCAGTTGATAGGCAGTTGCCAGTGTGTTGTTAAGAGAAATATAATTTATGACAGTCCAGTGTGAGATTAAAGTGCAGTGCTGATGTATGTTCAAAAGTTCAAAAGTCTGACTGCTTGGGGGAAGAAGCTGTCATGAAGTTGGCTGGTGCAGGTCCTGATGCTGCGATACCGCTTGCCTGATGGTAGCAGGGAAAGCAGCCCATGGCTCGGGTGGCTGGAGTCTCTGATGATCCTCTGAACTTTTTTCACACACCGCCTGGTATAAATGTCCTGGAGGGAGGGAAGCTCACCTCCGATGATGTGTGATTCTGCCATGGAATAAAAAATAAAATAAAAAGGCAATTGCGAGTTTATATCACGCATTTCTGAGAAAGAAAGTCAAAATTGCGAGATATTATGTTGAAATTGTGCGATAAATGTTTAAATTGCAATTTTACTTGCAATTGCGACTTTATATCACACAATTGCGACTTTATATTTGGTAATTGCAAGTTACCTTTTTAATTTTTTATTATGTGGCAAGATCCAGCTTCCATAATCTAAAGCTCTGTCCCAAAACCTTTTAAAAATAGCCAACAAGCTTTAGTTACATCAAAACCGTGACCTACGATTTGCTACTTGTTAGTGTTACAGCTGGTATTGGGGGGAGGGACATTCTCAATCTGAAGAGACTTTGATTTGACAGAAATCTGTGTAGTGCAAGATGAGTCATCAGTATTTTTGTTTTGTTTCCCCAGAAGAGAGAGAATGTACATTTTGAAGGCTTGCAGCTGCTAAAAGGGAATTTTGTCAATATTTAGGAGTATACTAGCATAAATATGACCTCAAAGCTAACACGCATAGACTAAAAACCACAAAACTCTCATTTTTATTTCATATGGTCTTTAAAGGTGAAGTGTGTAATTTCTTCGCTACTGGAGGCACAAAACTGAATTACAAAAAGAAAGTATGTTTTCAAACAACATTTGCCAACACTCCTTAGACTCATCACGCCCTTTTGCACTCTTTGATTCCCTATGCACAAATAGGCAATAAATAGAAAAAAAAATAGAAGGTGATAAACGTTTAACGTCATAATGCACAAGACCACTATAACATAAACATACCGGACAGAAAGCATGGCAGAGGAATCGGCTCGTCCGATAACATCGCTGGATTGAACGGCAGCTGGTGTGCGGGGGATCCAGCACAAGAGGTGGGCTAGTTCTTGATAACTAGTAAGCGTAACAATATCTATTCCGAGTGTCTTACGAATTTATCTGAGGCTCGACAGTAATGAGCTAACTTGTGAGCAGGGTTGGGGAGTAACGGAATACATGTTATGGTTACAATTTAAATCATTGGTCATTAGAATACAATTACATTCAAAAAGTATTTTGATTACTGAAGAGATTACTTTGCATTTTATTGTCATTTGTTTCATTTAATATTTAGTCCTTTCAGATGGAAAACATTTATACATATAAATGATGTGATCCAAAGTGCATTTGAACAGCGTTGAAACACTTTCTTATGATGTGTTACATTTATACGAGCAGACAGAGAAGTAAGTTTGAAATAAGTTTGGAGCAGAAGAAATAGAAATAAACCTTGTGTAAATTGTCAGCTTTACGCTAAGCTAAAATGCTATTTCTGGCCATTTTACATGCATGTTACCAGGCATGATCATATTTTTTTATCAAGAAAATTCACATTGGATCATAATTTCTTTTTTTCTAGTAAGACCTTTGATATTAGGGCAAAAATCATATTATTGATAATAATTTTTTTTATTGTTTTCCATAAAAATATCTAAAAATCATTAAAACAAGATCAATTTGATTAATCTTGTTTTAGAAACAACATTGCATAAGATATTTAGGTTTTTCAGAGAATGTATTTTTAACGTGTGTATTTTGTCTTACTGTACTGGCAAAGTTTGTCTACTAAAAAAATTTACCAGTGCTGAAGAAGTAATCCAAAGTATTTAGAATACGTTAATGACCTTGACTAATCTAATGGAATATGTTACAAATGACATTTTACAGCATGTATTCTGTAATCTGTAGTGGAATACATTTCAAAAGTAACCCTCCCAACCCTGCTTGTGAGTGAAACTTCCCTGTCGAGAAGTAACATGGCAAGAATTGAACCCCAAAATATTCCCCCAAAGTCCTCCACCTTGTAAATGTTCAATCAGGTTTTACTCAGTTTTCGGTCTTTGTGTCTTTTAGCAAGTTTTCTAATTTTGGCGAAGTTAAGTTTTGTTCCCTATCTGTCACTCACTAGATGTTGTGTCGATGTAGTGACACTAGGGGTCACTCTTGGGAGCCCCAAACACCTCTGCTTTTTTTAAAAAAGGCCAATGAGAATTGGCGAGTGGAATTTGCATACCACTCCATACGGGTATAAAAGTAGCTGGTATGCAACCACTCATTCAGATTTTCTCTTCGGAGCCGAGCGGTTGCATTCAGTGCACTGAATACAATTCCTCTAGAAAAACTCACCTCGCTAAAGACTGCTGGATTTGATGGTGCATTTTAGCGGCTTCTCCCCCTCTGTGCCTGTGCAGTGCAGAGAACGCCTCTGGGCGCTTCGGCAGAGCAAAAAAAGAGTATATTCTGAAAAGAGTATATTTTCTATTCATAAAAGAGTGGCACACACAGAACGTCTTTTTAAAGATGCCTTTCCGTTTGTGTGTTATTCCTGGTTGCGGTCGCTATCTCTCTGCTTCCGATGGCCACAATCGATGTCTTACATGTTTGGGCGCTGCCCACGCGGAGACATCTTTCGTGGATGGATCATGTCCTCATTGCGAGAACATGACCATGGCAATGTTGCGGTTGCGGCTTGCATTCGTAAGAAAGCAAGCCACCCCAGCGGCTCCCCGCCTCGGTCCTTCTACCTACGGGTATGAGGCCATGCCGGTTAGCACTGGGGGCAATTTGGGGACCTCAATGTGACCACTTCCACCAGGTATCCCCCCACAGACCTCCCATTCCCCAGCACACTCGCTTGCCATGATCGCGTGCTCCGACGAGATTGCCGGCTCGTCTCAGGGTGGGTTCGACATCTCGTCTGGCGCCCCGGAAGATGATGAGTTATCGAGCACAGCATCGGAGAGCGGGCTCGTCCCGTCTGATGCTGAAGCTTCGGGTGGGCTTCCTCCTTCGGGAATGGTCGCCCAGTCTCAGGCCGACGCTGAAACGACAGACATGCTTTCCCAGGTGGCCGCGAGCGTCGGGTTAATGTGGAACCCTCCGCTCTCCCCTGAACCCTCACGGCTTGACGATTGGGTCCTTGGCTCGGGGCACCGCTCACAGCCGCGCCCCGCCCCCGTTCCTTTCTTCATGAGGTGTGCATGAGTAGCTGACAAGGTCGTGGAAGGCACCTTCTACTGCCCGGTCCATATCTTTCAGCTCCCCCACTCTTGCTACCCTCGATGGTGGAGCGGCCAGGGAATATTCGGTGATCCCCCAGATGGAAAAGGCGCTCGCGGTGCACTTGTGTCCGCAGAGCGCCGCCACCTTGCGTGGGCGCCCGAAGCTCCCATCCAAGGCCTGTAGGTTTACGTCATCTCTGACGGCTAGGGCCTATGGTGCCGCTGGACAAGCCACCTCCGCCCTGCACGCCATGGCTCTCCTGCAAGTTCACCAAGCCAAGGCGCTAAAAGAACTGCATGAGGGTAGTTCTGACCCGGATTGATGCAGGAACTGCGCTTGACAACCGACCTCGCTCTCCGGGCGACAAAGGTCACAGCGCGGTCTCTCAGGCAGGCGATGTTCACGCTCCTGGTCCAGGAGCGCCACCTCTGGCTCAACTTGGTAGAGATGCGAGAGGCCAACAAGGCACGGTTCCTTGACGCCCCCATCTCCCAGGTTGGCCTGTTGGCGACACCGTCGAGGACTTTTCCCAGCAGTTATTGATGGTGAAGAAGCAGACGGAGGCTATAAAGCACATCCTGCCCTGGCGCGGCTCAAGATCCTGCACCCCGTCTGCTCGTTGCCAAGGGCTTCTCCCTGCAGCAACATCTCCGGCTCCGCCGCAGCCCGCCCCCGTGGCCCGGCCCCGGTGTGCAGCCCATCGCAGGAAGCAGACGCCCCCGTCTCACGGCCAGCTGCCAAGAACCCGAGGAAGGCTTCAAAGCACCCCTGAGATGGGCGACCCAGGGGCAAGGAGACCCATCTCTCTGGAGCTGGTGCACAGACCACTCCATCCCCCGGTGGAGGGCCAGGAGGAGAATCTTTTGTTTCTTTTTTCGCCGCATGCCCCAGAGGCTGTGGTACCCAAAGGTTCATCAAAAGAGCAGTTTCCTTGTTTCCTGGGTCACATGTCCGGTGTGCACGGCCGTCGTCATGACCGCCGTCCACCGTTCCTTTTTGGCAGGGTTGGCACTCCAGCGGCGGACCCCCCCACCCCTGGGTGCCTAGCTGTGGCACGAATACCCCCACACAGGATTAGTGCCGATGGACCTCGTGAACGAGACTCCTCCCCCATCCTCGGCCAATCTCATGGTGGGCAGCAGGAGCCAGGTAAGTGCTTCGATGTCCCTCGACTCAGCACAGCCATGGGGCTCGAGTCCCCTCGATGTGGTACGTCCGACACAATTATCCCCTTGGTCCCCCTCGCCCGGAGTTTGGACGCGTGGCTCGCGCCACCCGATGGCTGACCAGGACCGTCCGACTCGGCTACGCAATTCAGTTCGCCAGGCGCCTGCCTAAGTTCAGCGGCGTCCGCTTCACCTTGGTGAAGGGCGAGAATGCCGCTAACTTCCGTGCGGAGATTGCGACCTTCCTGAGCAAGGGCGCGATAGAGCCTGTCCCTCCAGCCGAGATGAGGAAAGGGTTCCACAGCACTTACTTCATCGTACCAAAGAAAGGCGGTGGGTTGTGACCAATCTTGGACCTGCGAGTACTGAACTGGGCCTTGCACAGACTCCCGTTCAAGATGCTGACACAAAAACGCATTCTTGCGAGCGTCCGACATCTAGATTGGTTTGCGGCGGTAGACCTGAAGGACACGTACTTCCACATCTCGGTCCTACCTCGACACAGACCCTTCCTGCGGTTTGCCTTCGAGGGCCAGGCGTACCAGTACATGGTCCTCCCCTTCGGCCTGTCCTTGTCCCCTCGCGTCTTCACGAAGATCGCGGAGGCAGACCTTGCCCGCTAAGGGAAGTGGGCATCCGCATTCTCAACTATCTCGATGACTGGCAGATCTTAGCTCACTCTCGAGAGTTGCTATGCGCACACAGGTACCTCGTGCTTCGACACCTTAGCCGACTGGGGCTTCGGGTCAACTGGGAAAAGAGCAAGCTCCCCCCGGTTCAGAGCATCTCTTTTCTCAGTCTGGAGTTGGACTTGGTCTCGATGACAGCGTGTCTCACGAACGAATGCGCTCAGTCGGTGCTGAACTTTCTGAAGGCATTCAGACGGAGGACAGCGGTTCCACTGAAACTTTTTCAGAGGCTCCTGGGGCATATGGCATCCTCAGCGACGGCCACACCACTCGGGTTGATGCATATGAGACTGCTTCAGCACTGGCTTCAGACTCGAGTCCCGAGATGGGCATGGTGCCGCGGGACACATCGCGTGGCCATCACGCCTCTCCAGCCCTTGGACCGACCTGGCATTTCTATGGGCAGGGGTTCCCCTAGAGCAGGTCTCCAGACGTATCGTGGTTACAACAGATGCCTCCAAGACGGGCTGGGGTGCCGTATGCAACGTCGAGTGAGTGACAGATAGGGAACGTCTTGGTTACTTTCGTAACCTCCGTTCCCTGATGGAGGGAACGAGACGCTGTGTCCCTCTTGCCACAACACTGAACTACCCGCTGAAATGGCCGGGACCTGGTCTCGGGTCCTCAGCACAAAACCTGAATGAGTGGTTGCATACCAGCATCTTTTATACCCATATGTCTGGGGGAGTGGCATGCAAATTCCACTCACCAATTCACATTTGCCTTTTTTCAAAAAAGCAGAGCTCCCAAAAGTGACCCCTAGTGTCACTACATCGACACAACGTCTCGTTCCCTCCATCAGGGAACGGAGGTTACGAAAGTAAGCTCTATAACACGTCTGCCATGGACGTTCATATTCTCCCGGTTGAACAGTTTACTAAAGTAGCCATGCCACAAACTAACGCTATAGGTTTAGATAAAAAGGGATGGGTGGAGCTGAGCGGGCCACTCAAAATATAAACAGCAATGTTTTGATAGTGCCTGTGAGCTCAGTGTTTATACTTTTGGGGGAGGTAAACCCATGAATGGCTTACTTATAGTTTTCAATGAAAAATAAACTAGGAAAGTAGAAAGTAGAAAGTAGTATTTTATTTAAAAATAAAAAAAGTTACACACTTCACGTTTAAATGGAACCTCATAACTGACTAATTTGGAATGCTTTACATAAGCAACACACACTTAACTCAGTTGAAGAGTGTGGCATTAGCATGTTGCTAAGCTTGGTAAATGGTGATGTGACAGCTCAGATGCTAAATAGATTGACCTATTTTCTCCATCCATGCTTCAAATGTCTTGTGTCTTCTGGTTTTCACGGTATCTACAGGATCTGCCATGAGACTGACAGCAGGAACTGAGTGTAGGGCCATCTGGGCTACAACACACACATCATAGCACAAACACAAAGAATACATGCACAGACACTGCTATGGCTCTAGAGATTTCATGCCATTTTTCCACCATGACACAAATGTGCCCAGGCAGCATTTGTGTTTTTATTTTTTTAATGGTTGCCATATGTAAGACTATACTGTATATAGCCTATAGATCATACAGGCTGTATGCACAAAAATATACATATGTATATAAATTGCATGGATGATATCCACATGGATCACAATTTTTGACATTTTTTTCTGATATTACAAAAAGTCATGCATATTCAGTGGTGTTTGCTAAGGCAAGTGATTACACTGATGTTTGCATGGTGGATAATACAATGTAAAATGAATGAAAAAAACTTTACACCTACTTATTTATTTAACATATTAATTTAGTGTGATGTAAAAAAGAGAACACAATTAATCATACCCCTTAACCGTATATAAATTGTGTAATAAGGAATTCTCCTACTATCGGAGCAATCAAAGCTTGAAGTACTGCCTTGAAGATTTAGCGATTCCAAGGGAGTAGGTGGCAGTGAGTGCCGCTTCAGCTTGCGACTGTACTGGCAACATGCTCCATCGAGAGCAGCAGAGATGGGGCTATGGTGTGCAGGCCTAAAGCCTTTCACAGATGATACTTCGATTAAATACAGCTGGACCAAGCACAACAGAATGCAGGGATCTCAAGACACTTTAATCAAGGTTTCACACTACTATTAACTTAACACAGTCTCCTAAAATGCAGCTTTTTTTTGCGCAAGATGCTAAACGTGACATAACTCACAGTGAGACACTTTAAGAACGTCCATCTGACACTTGTGTACATAGACAAATAGTTAAAATAGTGCAGACTGAATACCTTGAGAGAGACTGACGAGCTCATTTTCAACATTTATTTTGCTTATCTTTAAAGATATGGAAATAAAAGAAACAATAACTAGACTTATAAAGCCCCTTTTTTGGCAGCCTCATTGTGGAGCTCTCCAATTCTTTTGTTGTTTTTGTTTGTTTGTCCTGTGTTTAGTAATTTTTTCCAATCAGTTTTACCAGGAACGAACTGCTGAACATTTGGCAGCACATACCAGACAATCTTTTCCCTGTTTTGGACTATTCGGACATTTTGCTGGACATTTTAGTTGGAGGCGCAGCTGTGTTGTTTAAGCACGCTATGAGACGCTGGCGAGGAAAGCGAGCCGGCACGCTGGTCAAGCTCCGTCAGCGCGGCTTTCGAACAGCGTTGCCGAGCATTCATCAAGCGAATCTCTGCTCTCTTCCTAACAAAACCGACAAACTATATCTCCTCACCTGTACAAACAAGGACTTTTCAAACTCTGCTGCCTTGTGCCTCACAGAAACCTGGCTGAGTGAAGCCATTCCGGACAGCGCATTACATCTGCTGGGCTTTCAGCTCTTCAGAGCGGATCGCATTGTGGAGTTTACGGCGAAAACAAGAGGCAGTGGAACATGCTTTTACATCAATGAAAGTTAGTGTACAGATGTCACAATGTTAAAGAAGATATGCTGTCCTAATTTGGAAGCGCTCTTTATCAACTGTAAGCCTTTCTACTTGCCACGGGAGTTTTCCTCGTTTATTCGAATGAGTGTTTATATTCCTCCACATGCGTGTGTGAACGCAGCGCTGCAACAGCTGGCTGATCAAATCACAGATATGGAACAACAATACCCGGACTCACTTATTATTATTCTCTGCAATTTTATCAGAGCCAACCTCGCCCGTGAACTGCCAAAATACAGGCAGCACATTACATGCCCCACCAGAGACAGAAATACATTGGATCATTGCTATACAACAATAAAGGATGCATATCGCTCAATCCCTAGAGCACTTTTGGGACTCTCTGATCACTATCTGGTTCATCGTTAACAGACCTACAGGCAGAAACTAAAATCAGCAAAACCTGTAGTAAAGACTTTAAAGTGATGGACCAATGAAGCAGAGCTGGAACTACAGAGGAACTACAGAGTTTCTGTGAGGACATGTGCATTCCTACTAGAACTTATTTAACATACAGTAATGACAAATCATGGTTTACAGCAAAATTCAGGCAGCTTCGTCAGGCCAAAGAGGATGCCTACAGAAGTGGGGATAAAATCTTGTACAATCAGGCCAGGAACACACTGAATAAGGAAATTAGAGTGGCTAAAAGAAGCTATTCTAATAAGCTGAAAAATGTTTTCAGCTAACGACCCTGTTGAACAGTTTACTAAAGTAGCCACGCCACAAACTAACACTATAGGTTTAGATAAAAAGGGATGGGTGGAGCTGAGCGGGCCGCTCAAAATATAAACATCAATGTTTTGATAGTGCCTGGGAGCTCAGTGTTTATACTTTTATACAACACTGCAGGGAACCAACAACTGGCTGACAACTTTAATATGTTTTACTGTAGATTTGAAAGGCCCAGTCTCACATCCTACACCCACTCTGACCTTCACTTCACACAAACATCAACACCTCCTGCAACCCCCCTCCTCCCCCTCCTGCTACTCAATCTACACTTAAGATCTGTGAAGAGGAGGTGTCCCGTGCCTTCTGGAAACAAATGACAAGGAAAGCACAGGGCCCAGATGGTGTTTTCACCCACTTGTCTAAAATCCTGTGCTGACCAGCTGGCCCCCATCTTCACACAGATCTTCAACAGATCACTGGAGCAGTGTGAAGTTCCCTGCTGCTTCAAATGCTCCACCATCATTCATGTCCCAAAGAAACCCAAAATCACAGGACTTAATGACTACAGACTCGTCGCTTTGACATCTGTGGTCATGAAGTCATTTGAGAGACTGATATTGGCCCACCTGAAGGACATAATTGGACCCTTTCTAGATCCCCTTCAATTTGCTTATCAAGCAAACTGGTCTGTGGATGATGCAGTCAAAATGGGATTGCATCATATCCTGCAGCATATGGACAGATCAGGGACATATGCAAGGATCCTTTTTGTGTATTTCAGTTCGGCTTTCAACACCATTATCCCAGCTATACTCCGGACTAAATTACACCAACTCTCTGTTCCCACGTCTATCTGTCAGTGGATCACCAGCTTTCTGACGGACAGGCAGCAGCTAGTGAGACGGGAAATTCACTTCCAGCACATGTACGATCAGCACTGGTGCCCCCCAGTAATGTGTGCTCTCCCAACTACTCTTCTCCCTGTATACCAATGACTGCACCGTCAAGGTCCCCTCTATCAAGCTCCTGAAGTTTGCAGACGACACTATTGTCATAGGCCTCATCCAAGATGATGATGAGTCTGTATACAGAAGGGAGGGTGTATGGCTGGCTCACTGGTGAAGTCAAAACAACCTGGAGCTGAACACACTCAAAACAGTGGAGATGATAGTGGACTTTATGAGGAACACCCCAACATTGACCCCGCTCACCATTCTAAACAGCACTGTGGCAGCAGTGGAGTCATTCAGGTTCCTGGGCACTACCATCTCATAGGACCTGAAGTGGGAGACCCACATTGACTCATTGATTGTGAAAAAGGCCCAGCAGAGGTTGTACTTCCTTCGCCAGCTGAGGAAGTTCAACCTGCCACAGGCGCTGCTGATACAGTTCTACTCAGCAGTCATTGAGTCCGTCCTCTGCACTTCAGTAACTGTCTGGTTTAGTTCAGCTATGAAATCAGACATCAGAAGACTACAAAGGACAGTTAGGACTGCTGATCAGATTATTGGTTGCTCCCTGCCCTCCCTTCAAGAACTGTGCACTTCCAGAGTGAGGAAAAGGGCAGGAAAAATCACTCTGGACCCCACTCACCCAGCCCACTACCTTTTTGAACTATTGTCTTCTGGCAGGCGCTACAGAGCACTGAGCACCAGAACTGTCAGGCACAGGAACAGTTTTTTCCCTCAGGCTATCCATCTCATGAACAGTTAAAACTGCCCCACTGAGCAATAATTATGTGCAATACACAGCTTAGTCGATTTATATTTATCCAACATATCCTACTTCTTCTGCCATGCATTCCCTCGGATCTGCATATAACAGATTTATATTTGTACATGCGTATATAAATATATTTTTTTGTCTTATTGTGATTTATATATATACTTATATTTTCTATTCACTTTTTATTTTTATTCTATTTTTTTATTATTATCTCTGTCTTGTTGTTGTATTGTTTGTGCACTGGAAGCATCTGCCACCAAGACAAATTCCTTGTATGTGTAAGCATACTTGGCAATAAAGCTCATTCTGATTCTGATTCTGATCTTTATTTAGGGGCCATTCTCAGCAAATATTGATGTATGCGATTAATTGTGATCAAGTTTGATTAATTAATCGGCACATCATGTTATTAATTTGATTACAAATTTTAGTACAGTACATATACATATACATATTTTAATACAGTACATATACATTTGAACCTGTGGCTATCATCTTAAAATCCCTTCCCTTTTAGCACACACATATAAAACAATACATGGTAAAATTGGATCAGAAGTGCTTGAGTTGATATTGAACTCATGTGTGAAATGGCTGCCGGTCTCTGAGGGCTGAGTAAGAATGCATTGCTCACCACGCAAATATGATTAATCAAACAACAGAGTGCTTTTTTTTATAAATAGCACAGTGTCTCACTGCCTCTCCAATACAATAGAACCTGTCATGCGTTAAAGAAAGGACGCCCTACTTTTTTGGCTCTAACACACGACAAATGCATTCATGTGCAAACTGTGTATTTATAGCAACTGTTTGTGAGAAATAAGCTTTTTTTTTTTTCATTAAATGTCATGTTTATTTGTATTTCATTATACGAAAACACTCTATAATAAACTTAAAATGGTTCACATAGTGGGGATGTATTTGCCAACTTTTTGTTTACCTGAAGGTGACAGAATGTTCTAGAGTATATGGAATATTGTAGCCTATACTGCCTGTGCTGCATTCACAACATTTTGGAATTACCATAATTAAAAGCTAAAAAAACTTGTAGTGTTAACTCAAGAGTTGTTTACATCCTTTGACTCTGAATTTATTTGTTTCTAGGCAACACTCATAAGGCTAAATAAAAGATCATTAAGTTGGTGGCTACTGGCTAGCAAACTGTTTTGTTCTAGCTATACTAACAGTAACATATGTTAGTTGAAGTGTAGGTCTTTGGTTAATTTCAGATACAGCTGACCAGCTAAACCAGCTAAAAACTAGCTTAACCCAGCTTGGACCAGCAAACAAGCTTTTTAAGATTATATATATATATATATATATATATATATATATATATATATATATATATATATATATATATATATACTGTATATTAACAGGGTTGTCAAACAAAAAGCTAAACAAGCCAAAGCAGCTTTTTGTTTTTAAATGACATCACAATGATCAAGTGGGACAAATCAAAGTTGCCAACTTGTAATTACAAATTCAACAAAGGCATGAAGACGATTCTTCTTGTCGTGAACTCGTAATTATGGTCTTGGGCTGGGCATTATGGCTACAACAATTATTTTCAGCCAGTTTTTGTTATTTGATTTTTATCTTAATAACTATGTATTTGCTTTGAAATGGCTCAAACGTGTTTTTTTTTTTTTTTTTTTAATCAGAGGAACCATAATTTAATCCAAACAGCAGTTGTTGCCAAGTAGATCCAATATTT